>NC_088412.1:10022873-10322873 GCF_034236695.1 Oncorhynchus nerka | reverse complement strand
CTGTTTAGGTATACACGGGACGTAGCTTAAATACCCCTGCTATTGAAGAATAGCTTTGTCTTATGCTGTATAGGTATACACGGGATGTAGCTTAAATATCCCTGCTATTGAAGAATAACGACAGACCAACCCCTTCCCTACAATAAGTTCAGTTACCGTATCAACACATTTATGTCACTACATTGTTTAATCTGGCATGTTATTAAATTGGAAATAAAATGTGGCGCGTTTGCAATCTAGTCATAAGAACATAATAATTTACCTTGCATTTACAGTTATTTTAACAGTATTCACACGTATTCACACACACACACACTGTACACATCAAACCATTATGACCGTGTAGCTGTTCAATTATAGCCTGGTACCAGTCTGTTTAGCTAACATTGTACTACGCGTCATCGCCAAACAATGTGTTATCCAGGCTACTCCAACTAAGCCTGAAGTTGAATTTTTGTTGTTGTTGAAATTTTCAGCATAGTAACATATTACCCCCCAAAATAAAATGATATATAAAAAAATAAATGTTGCTAATGTACCACCACCCTGTCACCAGTGGAGGCTGGTGTCACTATAAACCGGAGGACAGGCTCATTGGAATGGCTGGAATACCAGCCTCCTCTGCCTGTCACCCATCCTGTCTGTCCACCATCTTTCTCCTAGACATGCAGAAGCAGTGAGAGAGTACGAGTACCAAATGCCACCCTATTCCTCACATAGTGAACCTACAGCCATATGGGCCATGGTTAGAAGTAGTGCACTACACAGGAAAAAGGGTGCCATTGAGGGAGCAGGCATGGAGAGACTAGATGTAAACAGGAGTCTCCTGTCCTGTTAACAGTCTGAACATCACTGCAGGCATGGTCTTCATGTTGATCTGACAGAGAGGAGGAGGAAGAGGAGAAAGAGGTGAGTGGGGAGAAGGAGAGTGAGGAAGAGGAGAAGGAGGAGGGGAGTGAGGAAGAGGAGGAGGAGAATGAGGAGGAGTAGGAAGAAGTGAAGGAAGGAGGTGGAGGAGAGTATGGAAGAGGAGGAGGAGGAAGAGAGTGAGGAAGAGAGCAGGAGAGTGAGGAGGAGGCAGTAGAGGAGAAAGAGGTGAGTGAGGAAGAGAAGGAAGAGGAGGAGAAGAGTGAGGAAGAGGAGAAGGAGAATGAGGAGGAAGAAGTGGAGTAGAAGGAGGAGAGTGAGCAGTAGGAGGAGAGTGAGGAGGAGGAGGAGGAAGAGGAGGAGAAGGAGGAGAGTGAGGAGAATGAGGAGGAGGAGGAGGAAGAAAAGGATGAAGAGTGAGGAAGAGGAGAGGAGGAGGAAGAGGAGAGGTAGGAGAAGGAGGAAGAGAGTGAGGAAGAGAGCAGGAGAGTGAGGAGGAGGAGGCGGTATGGGAGAGTAAGGCGGAGGAAGGAGGAAGAGGAGGAGGAGGAGGAGAGTGAGGAGGAGGAAGAAGATGAGGAGGAGAGTGATGAGGAGGAGGAGAGAGAAGAGGGTGAGGAAGAGGAGAAGGAGGACAGTGAGGAGGAGAGCGAGGAAGCGGAGAAGGAGAATGAGGAGAAGGAGAGTGAGGAAGAGGAGGAGGAGAAAGAGGAGAGTGAGGAGGAGGAGCAGGAGGAGCGGAGGGAGGAAGAGGAGAAGGAAGAGAGTGAGGAGGAAGAGAGGGAGGAAGAGGAGAAGGAGGAGAGTGAGGAGGAGGAGAGTGAGGGAGGAGGAGAGTCAGGAAGAGGAGAAAGAGGAGAAGGAGGAGAATTAGCAGGAGGAGGAAGAGGAGAAGGAGGAGGAGCAGAGTGAGGAGGAGAAAGAGGAGTAGGAGGAGGAGAAGGAGGTGGAGAGTGAGGAGGAGAAGGAGGAAGAGGAGAAGGAGGAGTAGGAGGAGGAGAAGATGGAGAGTGAGGAGGAGGAAGAGTAAGAGGAGAGTGAGGGAGGAGGATAGTGAGGAGGAGGAGGAGAAGGAGGAGGAGAGTGAGGAGGAGGAGAGAGGAGGAGAGTGAGGAGGAGAGTGCAGAGGAGGAGGAGGAGGTGGAGCAGGAGGAGAGTGAGGAGGAGGAGGATGAGAAAGAGGAGAAGGAGGAGGAGAGTGAGGAAGAGAGTGAGGAGGAGGATGAGAAGAGTGAGGAGAAGGAGGAGGAGAGTGAGGAGGATGAGAAGAGTGAGGAGGATGAGTAAGAGGAGGAGCAGGAGGAGAGTGAGGAGGATGAGAAGAGTGAGGAGGATAAGTAAGAGGAGGAGGAGTAAGAGAGGAGGAGGAGTAGGAGCAGGAGGAGAGTGAGGAGGATGAGGAGAGTGAGGAGGATGAGTAAGAGGAGGAGGAGCAGGAGGAGAGTGATGAGGTGAGTGAGGAGGAGGAGAAGGAGGAGGAGAGTGAGGAGGAGAGTGAGGAGGAGAGTGAGGATGAGGAGAGGGAGGAGGAGGAGGAGAATGAGGAGGAGAGTGAAGAGGAGAGTGAGGAGGAGGAGGAGTGTGAGGAGGAGAGTGAGGAGGAGAGTGCGGAGGAGGAGGAGGAGTGAGGAGGAGGAGGAGGAGAGTGAGGAGGAGGAGGTGGAGCAGGGGAGAGTGAGGAGGAGAAGAGTGAGGAGGAGGAGGAGGAGGAGAATGAGGAGGAGGAGAATGAGGAGGAGGAGGAGAGTGAGGAGGAGGAGAAGGACAGTGAGGAGGAGAAGGAGAGTGAGGAGGAGGAGGAGGAGGAGAGTGAGGAGAAGGACAGTGAGGAGAGTGAGGAGAGAATCGGACAGATCAGTGCTCATCATGAAGACACTCACTTGTATTTTTATAAATGCTTCTGATTAGTCTGTTTCGTCCAAAGAGGGTTCTGATTGGCTATTCATTGAACGTGTATAACGTTGGCAATTAGCTAACAGTCATAGGATCCTGATGCTCACCTCTCCCACTGATACAGACAGGGTCTGGACTATCTTCTCATGCGGCATGGCAACCACACTCTGCCCATTGATCTCAATGATCCTGTGGCCGACTCGCACCCCTCCTCGCTCTGCGATACCGCCGCGCATCAGACTGCAGATCTGAGGAGAGGGAAAGAAAAGCTCAACTCTCTGAATCCAAATGGCTGTTATCAGGATCATTATAAGAGAGACGATGATTAGAGTACAAAGACGTCATACATGCTTATCACAAGTCTTATAATGCATTATAACGATATCATAATCCTACTCACGATGCCGTTCTGAACACTGAAGCCCAGCTGGAACTTGAGGTCGGGTCTCTTGATGAGGACAGTGGTGACAGGAGGACAACTCACGATGCTCAGCTTCACCTGAACCTGGCTCTTCAGACCCTGGCAAGACGACCGGAACACGATAAATAGCAATGTCCATTCTAGAGTGTCTCAATACTCTAGAATGGCTTCCTAGAATGGCCATGTCTCATTCTCAATACTCTAGAATGGCCGTATCTCAAACTCAATACTGTAGAATGGCCCTGTCTCAATCTCAATACTCTAGAATGTCTTCCTAGAATGGCTGTGTCGATCTCATTCTCAATACTCTAGAATGGCCGTGTCGCAATCTCAATACTCTAGAATGGCCCTGTCTCAACCTCAATACACTAAAATGGCTTCCTAGAATGGCCATGTCTCATTCTCAATACTCTAGAATGGCCGTATCTCAAACTCAATACTGTAGAATGGCTGTGTTTATCTCAATACTCTAGAATGGCTTCCTAGAATGGCCATGTCTCAATCTCAATACTCTAGAATGGCCGTATCTCAATCTTAATACTCTAGAATGGCCGTATCTCAAACTCAATACTGTAGAATGGCTGTGTTTATCTCAATACTCTAAAATGTCTTCCTAGAATGGCTGTGTGGATCTCAATCTCAATACTCTAGAACAGTGGCTCCCAAACTTGTTATAGTCCAGTACCCCTTCAAACATTCAACCTCCAGCTGTACCCCCTCTAGCACCAGGGTCAGTGCACTCTCAAATGTAGTTTTTTTGCCATCATTGTAAGCCTGCCACACACACACTATATAATACATTTATTAAACACAAGAATGAGTGTGAGTTGTCGTAACAACCCGGCTCGTGGGAAGTGATAAAGAGCTCTTATAGGACCAGGGCACAAATAATAATATAATAATAATCAAGAATTTTGCTCTTTATTTAACCATCTTACATATAAAACCTTATTTGTTCATTAAAAATTGTGAATAACTCACCACAGGTTAATGAGAAGGGTGTGCTTGAAAGGATTCACATAACTCTGCAATTTTGGGTTGTATTGGAGAGAGTCTCCATCTTAAATGTTCGACGTCACCGGCATTCTAGCCTCCACCGATCTACATTTCTTTTTCCATTTGTTTTGTCTGTATTGTACACACCTGGTTCCCATTACGTTTGAATTATTTCCCTATTTATGTCACGCCCTGGTCTAAGTATTTTGTGTTTTTCTTCATGTATTGGGTCAGGCCAGGGTGTGGCATGGAGTTTTTGTATTGTGGTGTGTTTTGTCTGGGGGTTTTGGTGTGTATGTTAGTGGGATTGTAGCTTAGTAGGGTGTTCTAGGAAAGTCTATGGCTGTCTGGAGTGGTTCTCAATCAGAGGCAGGTGGTTATCGTTGTCTCTGATTGGGAACCATATTTAGGCAGCCATATTCTTTGGTTGTATTGTGGGTGATTGTCCTTAGTGTCTTGATGTCCTTGGTCCTGTCTAGGTTAGGTTACATCAGTATAGGCTGTTTCGGTTTTCTTTACGTTTATTGTTTTTGTAGTAATTGTATTTAGATTCGTGTTACGTTTGTTTATTAAAACATGGATCGTAATATACACGCTGCATTTTGGTCCGACTCTCCTTCACCATTAGAAAACCGTTACAATTTAACCCTCTGGAGCCACCGTGGTTTTGTGCCTGTTTATTGTTGTCAGTTGTCTCGTTTATGTGATTCTGGATTTTCGTCCTCCTTGTTGGAAGATTATTTTTTTAGTAAAGTTACTATTATTACTCATCTCTGTGTCCTGTGCCTGACTCCGCCTTACCCACATCACCTAGACTCTGGCAGTTTCTACATGTCTGCGCCTGACTCCGCCTTACCCACATCACCTAGACTCTGGCAGTTTCTACATGTCTGCGCCTGACTCCGCCTTACCCACAACACCTAGACTCTGGCAGTTTCTACATGTCTGCGCCTGACTCCGCCTTACCCACAACACCTAGACTCTGACAGTTTCTACATGTCTGCGCCTGACTCCGCCTTACCCTCAACACCTAGACTCTGGCAGTTTCTACATGTCTGCGCCTGACTCCGCCTTACCCACATCACCTAGACTCTGACAGTTTCTACATGTCTGCGCAAGAGTGAAGGTTTCATTGAGTTGTGAGATAGTACTTTTGCACATATAACACACTGTGGCTGAGGAAAGGCAATATAAGTGAACCCCAAGTCAATGTAGTACTACCAGTAGAGCTGGTATTTGTCTTTTTTTAACCATTTATCCATTTTCGAACAAATGGAATGAGCAGCAGCTACGTTTGACTCCATACAGACGGTTAGTGGAATTCCCGCTAGAGAGTAGTAGACGGTTAATGTGATTGGATGTTAATTATTTGACTAGGCTACCTGTATTTGACATTGTGTTGTCATTTCGCTGAACAATAGATGGTTTAATTTTTATTTTTGGCAGTGAAACAAGGCTACTCAGGCGAGAAAAACAAACTCACCCAAATGTATAACCCCGTTGGAAAATGAAAATGTGAAGAATTATTATTATTTAAAAAAATGTGAATCACATTTTTATTTGGCGTACCCCCGATGGCATTACAGTTTGGGAATACCTGCTCTAGAATGCTGATGTCAATCTCAATACTCTAGAATGGCCCTGTCTCAATCTCAATACTCTAGAATGGCCCTGTCTCAACCTCAATACTCTAGAATGGCCCTGTCTCAACCTCAATACTCTAGAATGCCGATGTCAATCTCAATACTCTAGAATGGCTTCCTAGAATGGCCGTGTCTCAATCTCAATACCCTAGAATGCCGATGTCAATCTCAATACTCTAGAATGGCCGTGTCGCAATCTCAATACTCTAGAATGGCCCTGTCTCAACCTCAATACACTAAAATGGCTTCCTAGAATGGCCCTGTCTCAATCTCAATACTCTAGAATGTCTTCCTAAAATGGCTGTGTCGATCTCAATCTCAATACCAATGGCTTCCTCATCTCCTTTTCTTTAATGACTGATAAGAGACAAATAAAGGAAGTGGTTTGAACTTTTGAGTAAAAAAAAACTAAAACAGGCTCAATGAGCAGTAACATAATATAGATGCTGCCTGAGTTGACTGTATGCTCCAGACATAGGCTGCAGTCCAAACACTTATCCCCTCAGCCCTCACATTTAGTGGAAACTTCCGATGATGTATCATGACGTCTGACGAGTATACACTTTCAGGGCAACGGGGGAGGGAGGAAGGAATGATTTTTAAATGGACCGCCCTTGGCCGGAAACGTCACTCGTTCATCCTGCGACGATTGTGTTTTCAGCCCCCGGAAGCTTGTGGGTGCTTTACATGCACTACAGTCAATTATGAGTGCATGTCTACTTATATTAAATATATAATTATTAATATACGCCTACTGTATGACAGCTAGCAAATGAATTAGCTAACTAACGTTAGCCTGCTTAGCTGGAACTTCTGAATAAGGAACATTTCTACAATTTCCGGAAGATAACTAAACAAAAACATATTGACTTTTTACGAGGCGTGTTTGTGCCGTCATGTGCATTAATAGCATCATTTCTAACTTATTTGCATTCGTTTTTACTTGCACTTGTATGTTGACTGCTCCATTGATAATGTTTTTAAGTTTTCGCTGACTTTTCTTTGCGGATGTACAATCGTCGCGAATTGAATTATTGGGAATTTTAAGGCCCCTGGAGTGAACATAATTGTACACTCGCAATGTACGACTAAAAACGAGGTCTGAGAGGTCTGTTTACGTTGTAAACTTCCTAATCATTTTGGACCGTCCATCCAAGATGGCGACGGGGATTCCCTCCAAGGGCATAAGGCGAGAGGGTAAGTGGACGAGGGTGTGTCTTTTAAATGTTTGGACTGTAACCCTTGACGATGCCCTGGCAGGTGGCTAGTGGTAAGCCCCACCAGGCTGGTGTTATTGATGGACTTGATCTTAAGCTAGTATTACCACACACAATGCTAACTAGCATTGTCAGGCATGACTGCCTGACAGAGTGTCCGCCCTGAGATTGGAAGGTAGGGGGTTGTCCGGTCGAGTCATACAAAAGGCTGGAACCAGATGTGTTATGGGCCGTTCTGGCTCGGACAAGGCTTACTTATTTTGTGTTGTTGATGGTACCTTGATTGTACCCTGGCAGGTAGTGGTAGCCCTACCAGGCTAGTGTTGTTGATGGTACCTTGATGATACCCTGGCAGGTAGTGGTAGCCCTACCAGGCTAGTGTTGTTGATGGACATGTCTGACTAGTGACTGGTGTACGGTACCTTGATGATACCCTGGCAGGTAGCTAGTGGTAGCCCTACCAGGCTGGTGTTGTTGATGGACATGATCTGGTCTCCCACGTTGAGCTTCCCAGAGCGGGCAGCTGGGCCGCTGTTCAACATGTTAGCTAGGATCACCGTAGGCAGGATGGAGCCCCAGCCAGACTCCACTATCACCACACCTAGGCTCTCACCCTTCTGCTTCTCCAACTCCAGCTATGGAGGAGGGGGGAGGGAGAGAGAGAGAGAGAGAGAGAGACCGGGAGAGAGGGGGGAGGGGGGAGAGAGCGAGAGACCGGGAGAGAGGGGGAGGGGGAGAGAGAGAGTGAGAGAGAGAGACCGAGAGAGAGAGAGAGAGAGAGAGAGAGGGGGGGGGAGAGAGAGAGGGGGGGAGGGGAGAGAGAGAACGAGAGAGAGAGAGAGAGAGAGAGAGAGAGAGAGAGAGGGGAAAGAGAGGGGAGAGAGAGAGAGAGAGAGAGGGGGAGGAGAGAGAGGGGAGGGGAGAGAGAGAGAGGGGGAGGGGAGAGAGAGAGAGAGGGGGAGGGGAGAGAGACGGAGAGAGGGGAGGGGAGAGAGGGGGAGGGAGAGAGAGGGGGAGAGGGAGAGACCGAGAGAGAGAGAGAGAGAGAGAGAGAGGGGAGATTGGGGGGCGAGAGAGAGAGGGGGGGGGGAGAGAGAGAGGGGAGGGAGAGAGAGAGAGGGGGAGGAGAGAGAGGCAGAGGGGGAGGGGGAGAGAGAGACAGAGAGAGGGGGGGAGAGAGAGAGGTAGAGAGCGAGGGGAGGGAGAGAGAGTTCAGACTCTACTATCACCACATTTAACATTACATTTACATTTAAGTCATTTAGCAGACGCTCTTATCCAGAGCGACTTACAAATTGGTGCTTTCACCTTATGACATCCAGTGGAACAGCCACTTTACAATAGTGCATCTAGGTCTTTTAAGGGGGGAGGGGAGAAGGATTACTTTATCCTATCCTAGGTTGCTTACTTGACCACTAGGTTGCTTACTTGACCACTAGGTTGCTTACTTGACCACTAGGTTGCTTACTTAACCACTAGGTTGCTTACTTGTACTCTTCAAAGTTATCTCTTTTAATTTACTGGAAGGAAGGAAGGAAGGAAGGAAGGAAGGAAGGAAGGAAGGAAGGAAGGAAGGAAGGAAGGAAGGAAGGAAGGAAGGAAGGAAGGACACACACACACACACACACTTCACCTCTTTACAGTTGTCAGAGTTTGAGAAATGGACCAGGTCGTCATTGTACATTTCCTGGGAATTGATGATGTCACTGTATTGCTTCTGACTCAGGTCCTTAGGATTGATCCCATTGGCTCGGAGGAACTCCCTGTAGGCAACGCTGAATGCCTGTCCGATGGACTGGGCAATGAGCTGGGCCTGCGGAGGGGGAAGGGGGCATAGGGAGGGGGAAAAGGAAGGAGGAATAGGGAGGTAGGCCGGAGGGGGAAGGGGATATAGGGAGGGGTCGAAGAGAGGGGGCAAAGGGAGGGATGCCGGTTGGTAGGGGATAACTACTCAATGGAAACTACAAGCTATTCAAGTTGACCACAATACAGAGGTGGGAGAGAGCACACAGTTAGGGACCAACTGAAATGATGAATGAAGCTATAACACATGTTACAGGAAGCTATAACACATGTTATAGGAAGACATAGCACATGTTATAGGAAGCTATAACACATGTTATAGGAAGACATAGCACATGTTACAGGGAGACATAACACATGTTATAGGAAGACATAGCACATGTTATAGGAAGACATAACACATGTTATAGGAAGCTATAACACATGTTATAGGAAGCTATAACACATGTTATAGGAAGACATAGCACATGTTATAGGAAGACATAGCACATGTTATAGGAAGCTATAACACATGTTATAGGAAGACATAGCACATGTTATAGGAAGCTATAACACATGTTATAGGAAGACATAGCACATGTTATAGGAAAGCCAACAGTTAAATAAGGTAGGGCCTCTGTACAAGCCATATACATTTTCAAAGCTTTAAAATGATGTTCAGTAATATTGTACTGTAATAGTGTATAGGCCATTCTATCTCAAGGCCATCCGACTGTTAAACAGCCATCACTAACGTAGAGAGGCTGCTGTCACCATACACACTCAAATCTCTGGCCATTTCAATAAACTGACTTAATAGAAGCATCACTAGTCACTTTAAATAACGCCACTTTAATAATGTTTACATATCCTACATTACTCATCTCATATGTAAATACTGTATTCTACACCATCTACTGCATCTTGTCTATGCCGCACGGCCATCGCTCATCCATATATTTAAAATGTACATATTCTCATTCACCCCTTTACATTTGTGTGTATTAGGTCGTTGTTGTGAATTTGTTAGATTACTTGTTAGATTTTAACTGCATAGTCAGAACTAGAAGCACAAGCATTTGCTACACTCGCATTAACATCCGGTAACCATGTGTATGTGACCATTAACATCTGCTAACCATGTGTATGTGACCATTAACATCTGCTAACCATGTGTATGTGCCCATTAACATCTGATAACCATGTGTATGTGCCCATTAACATCTGATAACCATGTGTATGTGACCAATAACATCTACTAACCATGTGTATGTGACCAATAACATCTGCTAACCATGTGTATGTGACCATTAACATCTGCTAACCATGTGTATGTGACCAATAACATCTACTAACCATGTGTATGTGACCAATAACATCTACTAACCATGTGTATGTGACCATTAACATCTGCTAACCATGTGTATGTGCCCATTAACATCTGATAACCATGTGACCAATAACATCTACTAACCATGTGTATGTGACCAATAACATCTGATAACCATGTGTATGTGACCAATAACATCTGCTAACCATGTGACCAATAACATCTACTAACCATGTGTATGTGACCAATAACATCTGATAACCATGTGTATGTGACCATTAACATCCGGTAACCATGTGTATGTGACCATTAACATCTGATAACCATGTGTATGTGACCAATAACATCTACTAACCATGTGTATGTGACCAATAACATCTGCTAACCATGTGTTTGTGACCATTAACATTTGATTTGACCTTCGCAAACACTGTGCCAGAGAATCTCAAATAACAAAATCATTGCCCCAATAGATCAATAACATTCAACAGTACTCAAAGTTCAAGAGGGGGAGAATAGAACAGAATAAAACAGAATAAAACAGAACAGAATAAAACAGAATAAAACAGAACAGAACAGAATAAAACAGAATAGAATATAACGGAATAGAATAGAACAGAATAAGAATAGAACAGAATAAGAATAGAACAGAACAGAATGGAACAGAACAGAATAAAACAGAATAAGAATAGAACAGAACAGAATAGAACAGACTGAAACAGAATAAAACAGAATAAAACAGAATAGAATATAACAGAATAGAATAGAATAGAATATAACGGAATAGAATAGAACAGAATAGAACAGAACAGAATGAAACAGAACAGAACAGAATAGAACAGAATAGAACAGAACAGAACAGAATGAAACAGAATAAAACAGAATAAAACAGAATAAAACATAATAGAATATAACAGAATAGAACATAATAGAATATAACAGAATAGAATAGAACAGAATAGAACAGACTGAAACAGAATAAAACAGAATAAAACAGAATAGAATATAACAGAATAGAACATAATAGAATAGAACAGAATAGAATAGAACAGAATAGAACAGAATGAAACAGAACAGAACAGAATAGAACATAATGAAACAGAACAGAACAGAATAGAACAGAATGAAACAGAATAAAACAGAACAGAATAAGAATAGAACATAATAGAATAGAACAGAATAGAACAGAACAGAATAGAACAGAATAGAACAGAATGAAACAGAACAGAATAGAATAGAATAAAACAGAACATAATAAGAATAGAACATAATAGAATAGAACAGAATAGAACAGAACAGAATAGAATAGAACAGAATAGTACAGAATAGAACAGAATGAAACAGAACAGAATAAAACAAAATAGAACAGAACAGAAACGTATTTTAAGGCTGCCAGCCCAGTACTCACGTCTTCTGACTCAAAGACATAGCAGATCATTCTGTAGTGTCTCTGTCCCTCTGAGGAGGAGAGATCAGCTTCACTACAGTCCTGTGAGGATGTTCCTGCCATACGGGTACGAGCCATCAGAACCACGATGCTCCCGATGTCTGCGATGTAGGATATGGAACGCAGCGCACTGTCCATCAGCGTCTCCTGGGGGTAAATAATATATATAGCTGCTGTGGTAATAACTGTCCATCAGCATCTCCTGGGGGGGTAAATAATATATATAGCTGCTGTGGTAATAACTGTCCATCAGCGTCTCCTGGGGGTAAATAATATATATAGCTGCTGTGGTAATAACTGTCCATCAGCATCTCCTGGGGGTAAATAATATATATAGCTGCTGTGGTAATAACTGTCCATCAGCGTCTCCTGGGGGGTATATAATATATATAGCTGCTGTGGTAATAACTGTCCATCAGCGTCTCCTGGGGGTAAATAATATATATAGCTGCTGTGGTAATAACTGTCCATCAGCGTCTCCTGGGGGGGTAAATAATATATATAGCTGCTGTGGTAATAACTGTCCATCAGCGTCTCCTGGGGGGGTAAATAATATATATAGCTGCTGTGGTAATAACTGTCCATCAGCGTCTCCTGGGGGGGTAAATAATATATATAGCTGCTGTGGTAATAACTGTCCATCAGCGTCTCCTGGGGGGGTAAATAATATATATAGCTGCTGTGGTAATAACTTAGTACAATAAGGCCCGAGGAGGTGTGGTATATGGCCAATATACCACGGCTGTTCTTGGATACATCCCTTATATTGGTATATTGGCCATATACCACAAACCCCCCGAGGTACCTTAATGCTATTATAAACTGGTTACCAACTTAATTAGATCAGTAAAAATAAATGTTTTGTCATACCCGTGGTATACAGTCTGATTTTTTGTTTTTACCTTTATTTAACTAGGCAAGTCAGTTAATTAAGAACAAATTCTTATTTTCAATGATGGGCTACCGGGGAGTTAACAGTGGGTTAACTGCCTGTTCAGGGGCAGAACGACAGATTTGTACCTTGTCAGCTCAGGGATTTGAACTTGCAACCTTCTGGTTACTAGTCCAACGCTCTAACCACTAGGCTACCCTGCCACCCCATATACCATGGCTGTCAGCCAATTAGCATTCAGGGCTCGAACCACCCAGTTGATAAATGATATATATATATATAGCTGCTGTGGTAATAACTTGGTACTGTGTGGAGTAAACGGTCCTGAACAACATGTCCACAGGATGCCCCTAAAGCTAGAAGAGCAAGACATAGGACTCTTACGATAGTAGATCAGTTTTCAATAAGGAGAATAAGAATAGACACATAGCTCAATACTGTAGTTACACACCTGTGTGTCAGCATTCAGCACTTTGACTGCTTTGGTGGAGATGAAGAGGTCAACTTCTGTCACCATCTGAGAGTCTTCATCTTGGCTCTGTGGGCAGCAGATCATCATAGATAAGGGATCGTCAACTAGATTCAGCCGCGGGATGATTTTTCTCTTGAGCGGATGTTCGGGGGGCCGGAACACAATTGCAAATCATTTATAGACTGCAAATCGACAGCAAGAATCCCAAACAGATATAATATTTTGACTAAAACATAATCATTTCAAACCTTGCTTACTATTATTGTATATGATCACGTGTCTCTCTATTATACGTGGGAATACTTGGGAACAGATTAAATAAAAATCACTTGGATCTAATTTCCTGCCTTAAAAAAAATGTTTTTTTTTAATATCCAACAATGAATATATATATATTTTTTATCATAATAATAATTTAAGAAAACTCTGTGGGGGGGGGGGGCACATTTAAACACCACCAGTTGGGAAATCCTGTCATAAATGGTAGACACACAAAACATGGTGAAAAGGAATGAGAGCGCTCCACCATGTGGCTGAAAAAGTGTACTTCAACTGTGAGTTTTTTCAAAGGCAAAAATCCTTATTGTGGTTAGGAAGAATGCATATTCAGTTCAGTTGACATTCATTGTTCGATCAGAATGTTAGGCAGGCAAAAAAATAGAATACCTTGACCTGGCTGACAGCCTCCTGCGCCTGGGCCATGCGTGTTCCTTTAGATGGGTTCTTGTCAGACAGCAGCTGTGTGGAACCAAGGTAGTTAGCAGCAAAGATGATCCCATCGATCAGGTCCTCCGGCTCACACGGACCTGGGACTGGGCATGAGATTCAGAGTCAGAGTCAGGTTCAGAGTCAGATTCACATTTAGAATCAGAGTCAGATTCACATTCAAAGTCAGATTCACATTCAGAGTCAGATTCACATTCAGAGTCAGATTCAGATTAACATTCAGAGTCAGATTCACATTCAAAGTCAGATTCACATTCAAAGTCAGATTCAGAGTCAGACTAACATTCATATTCAGAATCAGATTCAGATAAACATTCAGAGTCAGACTCACATTCAGAGTCAGACTCACATTCAGAGTCAGATTCACATTCAATCAGAGTTCAATTCACATTGAGAGTCAGATTCACATTCATTGCCAGATTCAGAGTGAGATTCATATTGAGAGTCAGATTCACAGTCAGATTCAGAGTCACATTCACATTCACAGTCAGATTCACACTCAGAGGCAGATTCAGATTATCATTCGGAGTCAGATTCACATTTATAGTCAGATTCAGAGTCCCATTCAGATTTACATTCAGAGCCAGATTCACATTCAGAGTCAGACTCACATTCAGAGTCACATTCACATTCAGAGTCAGATTCACATTCAGATTCACATTTAGAGTCAGATTCAGAGTCCCATTCAGATTTACATTCAGAGTCAGATTCACATTCAGAGTCAAATTCAGATTAACATTCAGATTCAGATTCAGAGTCAGACTCACATTCAGAGTCAGAATCAGATTCACCTTAACATTCAGAGTCAGATTCACATTCAGTCAGACTCACATTCAGAGTCAGATTCAAATTAACATTCAGAGTTAGTTTTAGATTCAGATTCACATTCAGAAGGTCGTTATTGTCCCATTGCTGGGCAATATGGTTGCATCAGTACAGCAACGTCAAGGTACACACCAGAAACCAATCACATGTCCGTTACTCAGGTATGGAATCAATGAACTATACAGAGAAATTACATTTACCATCCACGAAGCTGGGGAACGAGGCGTTGTTCTGTGTTGGTTCAGGCTGAGGTGTGTTGTTGCTGTCCTTCTGTAGGGCCCGGGGCTCTGGGCACTGGGGCCTGCCAGGCTGCTGCTCTGGGACATCGTGAGGCATCTGGAACAGACAGAGGGGAGATCTTACTAACAACTGGAATAGACAGAGGGGAGATCTTACTAACAACTGGAATAGACAGAGGGGAGATCTTATTAACATCTGGAATAGACAGAGGGGAGATCTTATTAACATCTGGAACAGACAGAGGGGAGATCTTACTAACAACTGGAATAGACAGAGGGGAGATCTTACTAACAACTGGAATAGACAGAGGGGAGATCTTACTAACAACTGGAATAGACAGAGGGGAGATCTTACTAACAACTGGAATAGACAGAGGGGAGATCTTACTAACAACTGGAATAGACAGAGGGGAGATCCTATGAACAACTGGAATAAACAGAGGGGAGATCTTACTAACATCTGGAATAGACAGAGGGGAGATCTTATTAACAACTGGAATAGACAGAGGGGAGATCTTACTAACAACTGGAATAGACAGAGAGGAGATCTTATTAACAACTGGAATAGACAGAGGGGAGATCTTACTAACAACTGGAACAAACATAAACATGACCAGACTGCAGATGAGACTTAGCCATGTAGGTCAAATCTGGTGCAATGTTTGTTGTACATGGTCCCTGTCAAGTAAACTAATAACATAAAACAAACCCTGTTGAGTTGGCAGCATCAGGTGGTTACCTGTGTCTGTGTCCTTGTCTGTCTCTCCTCTGGGGACTCCCTCTGTGGCTCGGTGTTCTGATGTGAAGCTGGTGATACATTGACAGCCCTTGGATGGCTCTCCAGGCTAGGAGTGGAGTTAGAAGTAGGCCTTGGGCTGGGGCTGGTGGTGTTCTCTCTGCAATGCTGCTGGGTCTGTCTGCCCTGGCTCTCGGTCTGAAAAGAGTGGGCCTGGATGTGGGCCTGGTGGCTCTCCTGGAGGGGAGGGGAGTCAGAGGGGGGCCTGGGACTGGTGGTACTCTCTCTGCGATGATGCGGTGTCTGTCGGGTGTGGGGAGTGTGGTCCTGTATTAGGGTCTTGTGGCTGGGAGGGGAGGCAGAAGTGGGCCGGGACCTGGGGAGACTATCTCTGTAGTGCTGCTGGGACTGAAACTGGTCATTTTGGGCTTTACTGGGTGGGGAGTCAGAGTCGGGCCTGGGGCTGGTAAGGCTCTCTCTATGGTGTTGCATGGTCTGCCAGGCCTCTTGCTGCTGAGGATGGTTCTGGGCCTGGGTCTGGTGGGCGGGAGGGGGGTCAGAAGTGATGGGACTCCCTCTCCGATCCTGAATTTGCCAGGCTTGGGTCTGGGCCTCTGACTGCTGGGTCTGGGCCTGGCTCTCCTGGCTGTGTGTAGGCTCAGTGCTGAGACTCTCTCTGCGATGCTGAGTCTGCTGGATCTGGGTCTGGTGAGTGGGAGGGCAGTCAAAGGTGGGCCTGGTGGAACCTTCTCTGTGGTGCTGCAGTGTCTGGGCCTGTGTCGGATGGGTGGGTGCTTGTCTCTTGTGGTTTTGGGCCTGTGTCGGCAGGACCTGTCGGGCCTGGGTCTGGGCCTGTGTCGGGTGGGTGTGAGTCTTTGCCGGATGGGCCTGTTTTGGGCAGATCTGGGGAGGCTGGGTGTGTGTCTGCTGGGCCTGGCTGTGCTGCGTTCGGGCGTCGCTCTGAGCCTCTAGGTGGTGGTTCTGTGCTGGGTGGGCTTTTGTCGGTCCAGTATGGCACTCTGTCAGGTAGGTCTGGGTCTGGTAGGCCTGTTTTGGGCGGGTCTGGGTGTGGGATTGTGTCTGGTGAGGTTGTGGGGTGCTGGAACTGGGCCCGGATCTAGGCCTGGGCCTTGGTCTTGGTGGTCTGGGCCTGATAGCAGCCTCTCTGCAGTCCTGTGTCTCTGAGCTGCTGCTACTGCTCATACATACCTTAATCTCAGATACTATCTGTCCGGTGTCTTCCTCCCTGTCAGTCTCCCTCCCGACCCTTCCTCCTTCCCTCCCACTCCTTCCTCCTCCCCTCTCGCTCCTCCCACCTCGTCCTCCTCCCCTCCCCTGCCTCTTCACCTCCTTATGGGCCCTTTGGGGGGCATCACAAATCCAATCCCTTCCCCCTCCACTTCCCCTATAGGGGGCCCTTTGTGGGGACTCTGAGACACACACTGAGATCGTTCTGTCCTCAGGGGTGTCACAGTTTCTCAAAGAGTAGACCTTACCATCTTCCCTGTCACCCCTCTCTCCCTTTCTCATTCTCTCTCCCTCTTTCACCCCCTCCCTCTCTCCCTCTCTCACCCTCTCCCCTCCCTTTCTCCTGCTCTCATCATCCTCCCCCTCCCTCTCTCCTGCTCTCATCCTCTCCTCCTCCCTCTTTCCCACTCTCACCCCCTCCCTCACCCTCTCTCTCATCCTCTCCCCTCTCCCATCCTCTCCCCCTCCCTCTCTCCCTCTTTCACCCTCTCCCTCTCTCTCATCCTCTCCCCCTCCCTCTCCCCCACCCTCACCACATCCCTCTCTCCCTCTCTCATCCTCTCCCCTCCCTCTCTCCCTCTCTCATCCTCTCTCCCTTCCCTCTCTCCCTCTCTCATCCTCTCCCCCACTCTCTCTCTCATCCTCTCCCCAGCCCTCTCTCCCATCCTCTCCCCTCTCCCTCTCTCATCCTCTCCCCACCCTCTCTCTCATCCTCGCCCCCACCCTCTCCCTCTCTATCATCCTCTCCCCTTCCTCTCTCCCTCTCTCATCCTCTCCCCATCATTCTCCTGGTGGCTAGTAGTGATTTTATTTTCCTGCTCTCTGTCCTCTGTCTCTTCAGACTCCTCCTCTGTGTACGTGGTCACATCCCGCTCTTCCTCTGTTTCACCAGTTTCATCTGGGAAATTCTCCTCCTCCTGCCCCTCCTCTTCCTCCTCCTGCTCCTCCACCTCTTCCTCCTGCCCCTCCACCTCCTGCACCTCCTCCTCCTGCACCTCCTCCTCCTGCCCTTCCACCTCCTCCTCCTGCCCCTCCACCTCCTGCCCCTGCACCTCCTCCTCCTGCCCCTGCACCTCCTCCTCCTGCCCTTCCACCTCCTCCTCCTGCCCCTCCACCTCCTCTTTTTCTTCCTTGTCTCCAGCCTTGGGTGTCTGATGTGGATTGTCATTGAACTGATGGTAATTCTCAGAAGAGCTACAGGGTTTTCTATCTTTATCCTGCATCTCCTCAGACTCAGGGCCGTACAGTGGCCTTGGGGGTTTGTATTGTACAGTGGTGCTGTTGTCCCCCTCCAGGCTGTCCCCCTCCAGGCTGTCCCCCTCCACACTACCCTCCACATAGGTACCATCCTCACCTTCTACATAGGTGGCATCCTTGGGGCAATAGGGTCCATCCTCACATTCTTCTACGTAGGTTCCGTCTTGGTGTTTCATGTAGGTTCCGTCTTGGTGTTTAACATAGGTTCCGTCTTGTTGTTTCATGTAGGTTCCGTCTTGGTGTTTAATGTAGGTTCCGTCTTGTTGTTTCATGTAGGTTCCGTCTTGGTGTTTAATGTAGGTTCCGTCTTGGTGTTTCATGTAGGTTCCGTCTTGGTGTTTCATGTAGGTTCCGTCTTGGTGTTTCATGTAGGTTCCGTCTTGGTGTTTCATGTAGGTTCCGTCTTGGTGTTTCATGTAGGTTCCGTCTTGGTGTTTCATGTAGGTTCCGTCTTGGTGTTTCATGTAGGTTCCGTCTTGGTGTTTCATGTAGGTTCCGTCTTGGTGTTTCATGTAGGTTCCGTCTTGGTGTTTAACATAGGTTCCGTCTTGGTGTTTCATGTAGGTTCCGTCTTGGTGTTTCATGTAGGTTCCGTCTTGGTGTTTCATGTAGGTTCCGTCTTGGTGTTTCATGTAGGTTCCGTCTTGGTGTTCCACATAGATACCATCCTGCGGCTCAGGGTAGTACCTCACCTCCATACCCTGGTCTTCCACCTGCAGCGTCTGATCAATGTCTTGCTCCACACCTTCCACATCTGAACCCACATTGTCGTACTCTGAGCAGCTGTCCTCCTCCTCCTCCAAGCTGTCAGGGGTGGTGGAGTCACCGGGCAGGTTCAGAGAGATCTTGGAGGAGACACTAGCTCTAGCAGGGACAGGAAGAGGTGAACTGGAGGGATTAATCAGACACGGCTGGTAAGGACTCGCACTGGTAAGGACAGGTGATGGTTTAACAGCCCTGGACTGTCTCTCCTGACTGGATGGGGGGTCAGAGGTGGGCCTGGTGCTAGGGCTCGTTGGACTCTCTCTGAGATGCTGCTGTGTCTGTCGGGGCTGGGCCTGGGCGTCTGACTGCCCAGGGTAGTTCTGGGCCTGGGCATCTGACTGCCGAGGGTAGTTCTGGGCCTGGGTGTCTGACTGCCGAGGGTAGTTCTGGACCTGGGCGTCTGACTGCCGAGGGTAGTTCTTGGCCTGGGCGTCTGACTGCCGAGGGTAGTTCTGGGCCTCGGTCATTTTGCTGTAGGCCTGGGTTGGGCGGGCCTGGGTTGGGCTAGCAGGGACAGGTGATGCAGGCCCAGGGGTCCTCTCATCATTGTTATTGTCCAGCTCCTCATTGCTGGTGCTCTGCGAGTGTTGAGGAGGGCCTTCACTCTTCAGACTCCGAATTCCATCATGCAGTCTTTCAGTTGTGCCTTTGCTGCTCAGACCCCAGGGTTCTTCATCAGTAGGCTCCCCTGTGGATAGGGGGTCAGGGCAGGATGGCGGGTCCTTACTCCTCAAACTCTGTGGTCTTTCTTTCTGAGGTCCTTCATCATGAGGTCCTTCATTAGACTCCTCTGTGGATCCTGTGGGACCCGGGCTGGGCGGAGGGCTGGGGGCCAATATTCTCCTAATAGTTCCTGGCTTCTTCTCTATGGATCCTCCTGGGCACGATGAAGGGCTGGGTCCCAGGATTCTAGTGATCTTCCCTGGTTTCTTCCCATGAGCCATGGCTCAGGCTGGCCTATCCCAACACTATCCTCAGTCCTAGAATAACACAGCAATGAACCCGTGGTCAAATTATAATTGGAATTGCATATCGGGTTTACAAGCCAAACCTATGTCTAGGATATAGTTTACTGGTTCTATTTACACAGCTAGACCAAATAAGGGTGTACGGGAATGCATGCAATCCCCAAGTGAGCGAAATCAAATGGTTTATTCTTCTAAAACTGCGTCACTACACATCTGTGTTTAATAATACCTGCCAAACATACACATCTAAATGTCGAAATGTCCCTGTCCGTGGTGTTGAGCTGTACGGATGACTGATGCTATTTGTAGTAGGACTTTTTGTTGATCATTATGACGTTGCAAATGCTGTTGCTAGTGTGGATTTTATACAATCTCACGCGAGATGATTCAATTTGCACACTGCAGATAATCAGATGATAAACGATCACGCCAAACTTTTGCCGCAACTGCAGGGGTAATGTTGTTAGAAAACTGTTCCTCGAGCACAGGACAGGGAAACGCACGCATTCGTTCTATCTCCAACCTATTTCTTCAATCGGATCCAGGTTTTCACTGCCCTCAGCATATTATCCTTGTCTTTCGTAAAACGCAGGGATGGTTTTCTCATCTATTCTCTGAAAATCCCGATTCGTCACATTGATCTATAGCCATGTAAATCGCAGACAGGCAAACCGTTAAGTTCTTATAAGCACAATTAACATCGACCTTGATTTGAATGATTTCTCATTGAGACTGCATCACGCTGGTGTAGGGTATAGGCTAAACAGGCTGGTGGTGTGTGCCATGATTCCTCTGTGCCATTAGGACCACATCTTTATAATAGGGATCTCAGATATAGAGTTACAAACTGAATATGCTTACTGATCTCTTTCTGTTTAAGCTTCCCAATCAAAACAATATAGGCTGATGTCCGACTTACCAGCATCGACTGATGATTGCCTATGTCCCGATCAGAGATTTGCTTTAGAAACCCCAGAATATGGTGAATTTGGAAGCCAGGGGCAAGTAGCCCTGGAACATGTGTAAGGAATACCCCGTGCAGGATCTATTCTCTCCTCAGTACGTGCGGGCAGCACCCCGATGAAATGGTCTGGTCCATCTGATCTCAATAAAATGATCCTTCATGCCACATGAGATTAAACAAACATCCTTGACAGAGTCAAAGTGAGTGGCCTTTAGCAAAAAAAACACATATATTTGTTTTATTGGGGTCAAAAACATAAACCATTTTTCCAGATAGTCAATGCATTGTCTATTCATTCATTTTTTATGTGCAGTTGATGCTGCATTTATTTCTATAGAAGTGATAGGCTATTTACACCTCATAGGCCTATTATCTCAATTAATTAGAGCCTTAACAATTCATATTTTAAAGTGTTTTATGCTGTGTTATTATTATTATTATTTTGTGAAAGCACACAATTTCCTCCCTTTTCACCAATATATGAAAATCCATCAAATCGATGAATTTGTCATCTACTACCCCAGTCTACTCAACATCCTTTCTCGATTGCTCTAGTGTTGCGCGCGAACCCGGCTGTTCTGTAACGACAAAACACGGGATACTCAAAGAGCTTCATTTCTCATCTAAAGTCAAATTAATTATATTATAACACAATGCATAACCTGTATGACCGTTTCTATATCATTGCCTGACGCCTGCAAAGGTAACGTGAAGAGAGCAAGAGAACTAGCCAGCTAGCTAACGTTAGCTCAGCCACGCATTGCCCATTCTAGATGAATGATCGGTGGTGAACGGCACCGGTGACACTGGTGAGTGGATGAGCTACAATGTGAAGGAATTATACTTTTATGATGTTGACATTGTACTAAATAATATACGGTGTTAGTGTAGTCTCTATGACAACAATGTTCAGCAGAGTAGGTTTCTCTCACTGTCACATTACAGAAATACTCGGGAAGCATGAGAAACACCTTCCTAATATTGACTTTTCATTTGTGTCTCGTTTAACGCAACGCGAATGTGCCAATTGAATCTCAGTTTAAGGAAAGGTTAGTACCAGCAACACAAATGAGGGGAAAAGATTTTTACAAGAATCGACTGATGGTGGGTAAATCAGTGTTATTGCTATCAAATCCCGCGACCGGTTATCAAAAACTCAACTCTGCCTCGAAGAGAACGGAGTTAAGAGAACGGAGTGAAGCGTTCTGTAATCTTTGCCTCTCTCACTTTACAGATTGGTGGTAGACCTACATTTGCAAGTTACTGTCAAGATAGCTACATAATAGAATATCAGCCCCTGTTTTTTGTAGACAAAACGTGAAAACAACAACAGTTGAAACATCATGGCAGAGAAAGGAAACAAACGCAAACAGAGAAGCCTCTCAATAACGAAGAGGAAAGGATATGTCAGTAGTAAAGATGGTAAGAAGAGTGCCAATGCATGTCCTGGTACAGCCTCCATCTCATCATTCTTCAACAACGCCCCGCCACCTAGACTGCCATGTCCTCTGTGTGGTCAGCTAGTGCCACGGTTCAGGATAAACCAACACATTGACTCACAGTGTCAGAACTTTCAGAGGGAAGATGGTGCGTCCATGGATACTGCTTCAGCCTGTAACATTGTTACTACAACAAAGCTGGCATCGTCTCACTCTCCTTCCAGGAGGGCCAGTAAGGACCATGATCCAGACACAGGGCCTTCCTGTCCAAAGGAGGAAAAGCCTCAGCGAGAGGCCAACACCAGCCCATACTTTAAAAAGTCTAGTGCTTCTTCTTCTTCTCAGCAGGTAAACACCAGAGAGATGAGCAGTAAGACTGTAGTCAGGCCCATTGACATATGTAGCAGGCTGTCCTCTAAGCTCTCCAGGAGGGGCCTGAAGCAAAGGCTGAAGTCCCCTGAGGACATAGAGTCGCAGGTTGATGACATCATCACCATCCAGGAGTCCCCAGAGAGAGCCATAAGGTCTGAGGAGCTGAGCAGATCTCAGAAGGAGAACCACCTCCCTCAGGGATTTGGTGACCAGACAACATGCTTAATGGACACAGAGACAACAAATGTCACAGTGGAAAGTCACTTTACTATTTCACTGGGCAGACCTCAGGTAGAAAGCAGAGAAGAAACTTTAGAATGTTTAGAATCCGAATCTATATTAGAATCATTGTCTCCGGTAGTTTCTATGGCCCCGCGACCTCTGTCCTATGCTCCATCCAGACTGAACAAGAGGAAGAAAGGAGGGAAAGCGGAGGTCTCTGTTAAAACACAGAGGATGTCTACTCGCAGCAAGAAAGCCAGATTTGAGAAGAGAGATGGTGAAGAACCAGATGATGACCTCACTATAAACAAACTCCTTACGTCAACAACAACAACAGCTGATGATGATAAGCAGCACGGAACAGCAGAATCTTCAACTGGTAACTGTGACACTCTTTTGAAGAGCAGCACAGAGGTGCCCGAGGAGGAGCGTCAGAGAAGAAAAGTAAAACTAGAGGAAGAAGGAGAACAAGAAGAACAAGAAGAATCCCCAGTGACCGGTAGCAGTGATCAGCTGACAGAGCCTGACACAGACAGAGGAACTGATGAGCAAGATTCCGAGTCACCGCGGTTACCGTACTACCTGGGTAACTTCCTGACCGTGCTAGAGGCAGTGCTGGAGAATGAAGACGATAGGATGCTGTTCAATCAAGAAGACCTTTCAGCCATACACGGCTTTGAGCGTCTGTCAGGTGTGTAGAATAGAACAAACATGACTGTCTTATGACAAATGTTATGTTTTATATAGCTGTTATAAGGGCTTTATGAATGCATACATAAAGGCTACAGGAAAGTGTTCTGCAAATGTGTTTTTGAACATACATGATTTATAACACAAGATCATATAAAATCACATTGTACAATAGAATTTCATGTAGTAGTACACGTTTAGCATTTTTTGACTACTATTTTTATCATCAACCAGTCTTGCTAATTTGCCTCTTCTTCCTCTCAGTGACAGGACAGAAGCTGTATGTGAGACTGTTCCAGAGGAAACTGAAGTGGCTCCAGGTCAACAAGCTAAACTATAATGAGATTAGCACTGACCTGGGACCTGTAGCTCAGGAGGTGGTGGAAGGAGGTTTCCTACAGACAGGTGAGTGATTGGACTGGAATTGTTTTATGCTACATGCTAACTGTTGAATGGACTTGAATGGTGTTATGCTAACACTAGGCTGATCTAGGACTTGGAGCTCAGGACCTGGTGAAAGGAAGCTTCCTACCAACAGTTGAATGAATGGACTTCAATGGGATTATGCTAAATGCTAATTGTTGAAAGGTCTTGAATGGTATTATGCTAAATTCTAATTGTTGAAAGGTCTTGAATGGTATTATGCTAAATGCTAATGTAGTGAATGGCTAAGTGCATTTCTACTGCCTTCCTGGGATCTAGAGGTGCTGAAGCCCTGGATGCCAGACATGTCTTTACTGAGTCAGTATTGACTGTGCTTCTTGAGTGTGTTGTGTTAATGGTGCGGAGGGTTGAATTTCCACTCTGTCACGCTAACAGTGGGAAGTCACTCAAATGTTCATCCCTAACCAACCCCTACCATCCAATGCCCAACATCCTCAACTGTTTTCCAGACAGTGACCTCCAGGAGCTTGGGGAGGTGCTGGACCTGCTGCCCGCCCCGGAGCTTCGTAGCCTGGCTAAGACGTTCCACCTGGGGGGCCCTGGGTCTGGTACCCAGAAACATCAGCTGGTGGAGGGACTCCTGAAGCTGAGCAGACAGAGGTCTCTGTTCGCCCTGGCCCCTGGACAGAACAACATTGGGACTGTCATACTAAAGAGGTGAGAGGGGAGGGGCTCTAGTGACATATTCTAGAGTCATTCACGGATGGAATGGGAGACTGATGGAATGGGGGACTGATGGAATGGGAGACTGATGGAATGGGGGACAGGTGGAATGGGTGACTGATGGAATGGGAGACTGATGGAATGGGAGACAGATGGAATGGGGGACTGATGGAATGGGAGACTGATGGAATGGGTGACTGATGGAATGGGTGACTGATGGAATGGGTGACTGATGGAATGGGAGACTGATGGAATGGGAGACTGATGGAATGGGTGACTGATGGAATGGGAGACTGATGGAATGGGGGACTGATGGAATGGGAGACAGATGGAATGGGGGACTGATGGAATCAGTTCCTCTTTAAGGAATACCTAGGATAGGATAAAGTAATCCCTCTCACCCCCCCTCCCCCTGAAAAGATTTAGATGCACTACTGTTCCACTGGAGGTCATAAGGTGAATGCACCAATTTGTAAGTCGCTCTGGATAAGAGCGTCTGCTAAATGACTTAAATGTAAATGTAAATGAATGGGAGACTGATGGAATGGGGGACTGATGGAATGGGAGACAGATGGAATGGGGGACTGATGGAATGGGAGACTGATGGAATGGGAGACTGATGGAATGGGGGACTGATGGAATGGGAGACTGATGGAATGGGAGACTGATGGAATGGGAGACTGATGGAATGGGGGACTGATGGAATGGGGGACTGATGGAATGGGGGACTGATGGAATGGGGGACTGATGGAATGGGGGACTGATGGAATGGGTGACTGATGGAATGGGTGATTGATGGAATGGGAGACTGATGGAATGGGAGACTGACGGAATGGGGGACTGACGGAATGGGAGACTGATGGAATGGGGGACAGATGGAATGGGAGACTGATGGAATGGGATAAAGTGTACAGACGGGAGTTACATTGGGACAGGCATTCGTTCCTACGCAGGCAGAGGATTGCATATGTGACGAGGTCAGCTGCCTTAAACACACAACCGTCCTCAGGCACACTCCTACACTAATAATCTCTCCTCTCCAGGGCGAAGCAGCTAGCTGGTTCCTGTGTACGTCTGCATCGCGGCCCCAGGGCTGTGTTCTCTCGCGTCCTCCTCCTCTTCTCCCTGACAGACGGTCTGGAGGAGGAGGAGACGGCCGGAGGGGGTCAGGGTCAGCTCTACACCATCCTACTGGTCAACTCTGGCCGACTGGCCTTCCCTGACTACACCGTACAGCGCAGAGCCAAACTGTTCCTGGATAGAGAAGATCTTATCAGGTTAGAGCATAGACTTACAGTGTATTTGGGTCAGATCTCATTGGTCAGTGCTGTGGACACTGATTGATCAACCTCAAATGTTTATTTAGGTGTGCGTTTCATAAGCTATCTAAGTGTTATTATAAAATGGGGATGTTTGGGTCCTAGATGCTGATTGGTTGATAGCAGGGAGTTATTCACGACAATTCCCGGGTAATGCCTGTTAACAGTTCAATGCACATCCACTGTCCCACAGCCCCATGCAGGCAATTCATGAACTTCATGTCCCCTGGAAAAGAAGTATCTAGACAAGATTTTTTTGGGCTGCAACTGTAAGGGTTTGTATAAACCTAGCTGCCTGCCTCTCTGATCTGTGCAACAATGGTGCCATTTTTTTGTTGTTGCCATCTCCACCATTCCCCCGCTTCCCGTCGTGCCTAAGAAAACAGCCTTTAGTCCTGTGTTATTCTTACAATAATCCATGGGCTTTTCATGCCTTATTGCTTAAAGATCAGAAAGGAGAGAGGGAGATGCATGTAGAAGGGGCACACACAGACATGAAGGGCCTAGACACCAGGCGGATATGTAGTCCGTAATCAGCAGCGCTACCATTAGACCAGACTCTGGCACACATTCTGCCAATATTAACAAGAATGCTCCGAATGACAATCACCCTGTTTCCAGCTCCTAGCCAGCTTTGCAGTATTTTTGTTGTTGTGCTTCTTACATTATTTGCTCAGAACGTTTCTAGTATTATTACCTACAGCCCAAAATAACTGTTTGGACATTAGATTGGTGGTCACACACCAGAAATGTGATTTCCCTCACCTGGATCCTTTGTTTTGGATTCTCTGAGGCAAACCGTCGACACCCGAGAAGTGGGGTCCTTGGTCAGGCTCAGGTGGCGAGCAAACCATCCACTGCTTCCGAGTATATTACTCGCTAACATTCAGTCCCTGAACAACAAAGTAGATGAGCTCAGGGCGAGGATCTTCTTTCAGAGAGACACAAGGGACGGTAACATACTCTGTTTTACGGAACCATGGCACTCTCTGGATAAATTGTCCCCATCCATACGGCCAGCGGGATTCTCAGTTCATCGCCCGGACAGCAAGAAATCACTTTCTGGGAAAAACAGAGGTGGAGGAATATGATTATGATTAACAACTCATGGTGTGATTGTGGTAACGGAAGTCATTTTGTTCTCCTGATCTGGAATACCTCACCATCAAATGCTGACTGCATTACCTCCCGAGATGATAATTTTCTTTGGTTATTGTTACTGCCGTGTAAATATCCCCCCCAAGCTGACACTGTGATGGCTCTCAAGGAACTGAGGAGCTGAGGCTGCAAACTGGAAACCATATATCCTGAGGCCGGTGACTATTGTACCTGGGGACCTAAATAAAGGAAATCTGAGGAAAACGCTGCCGAAAATTCGATCAACATATCTCCTGTGCTACATGCGGAGAGAACACGCTTGACTGTTGATACTCTCCCTTCAGGGACGACTGCAAGGTCCTCCCCTGCCATCCCTTTGGCAAATCAGACAACGCCTCCATCCTGCTCCTCCCCGCCAATAGGCAGAAACTTAAGCAGGAAGCACCCGTGGTAAGGACTGTTCAACATTGGTCTGACTGTTTTGATCACGTGGACTGGGAAAGGTTGCGGGCCGTCAAACTTATTCAAACCAAACCATGGATAGATAGCGACACAGTTTTTATTTAAATCTGCTTGAAAATCAATGCCAAGACCTGAAAATGGTTGTTAATAACCAATTTTACAGAGCTTGAGGAATTCTGAAAAAAATAATGGGCATATTTTGCACAATCCAGGTGTGTAAAGCTCTTAGAGACTTACCCAGAAAAACTCACAGGTGTAATCAAAGGTGCTTCTAACATTTTTGTTATTTACATTTAACCTTTAAGAACAAATTCTTATTTACAATGGCAGCCTACACCGGCCAAATCCGGACGACGCTGGGCCAATTGTGAGCCGCCCTATGGGACTCCCAATCACAGCCAGTTGTGATACAGCCTGGATTCGAACCAGGGTGTCTGTAGTGATGTTTCAAGCACTGAGATGCAGTGCCTTAGACCGCAGCGCAACTCGGGAGCCCTAACATGTATTGACTCAGTGGGTGGACTACTTTTCTAATCAACATATTTGTGTTAGATTAAATTATTATTATAATTTTTAAAAATATTATAATTTTTCTTCCGCTTTGACATTACAGTATTTTTGACAATGACAATTAAATCTATTTTAGTCCCACTTTGAAATACAACAAAATGTGTCAAGGGATGTGATTACTTTTTGATGGCACTGTATATACTGTATTCTGGTTATGGCTCGTCCATGCTCAACTGGCGGAACGCGGTCCTGATTCGTACCCAGAACAGGGTCAATACGGACTCGCTTCGATCCCTGGTGTCATATCAGAATTGCAGGAAATTAGCTTTTAAAACAGCAACAACAACAACAAAAAGTGTGTAGAATTGCAGGACATTAACTTTAAAACTGCAAAAATGTTCTCTCCGCCAACAAGAGGAGTGTGAACAATTTGGGGTCGTGAGGTGGGGGTTTGTTACCACGTCGGTAATAGGTAAATAATAGGTCAATAGTCCAGGCTCATCCTATATAATTACTGCTGTACATAACTCTTCAATTCATATATACTGTCCCTTCTGTGTCTATATACACCATTAACATTTACACTGAGTGACAAAACATTAGGAACACTTTCCTAATATTGAGTTGCACCCCCTCCATCTTTTGCCCTCAGAAAGGCCTCAATTCGTCGGGGCATGGACTCTACAAGGTGTTGAAAGCGTTCCACAGTGATGCTGACCCATGTTGACTCCAATGTTTCCCACAGTTGTGGTTGGCTGGATGTCCTTTGGGTGGGGGGACCATTCTTAATACACTTGGGAAACTGTTGAGCGTGAAAAAAACAGCAGCTTTGCAGTTCTTGACACAAACTGGTGCTCCTAGCACCTACTACCATACTCTGTTCAAAGGCACTTAAATATTTTATCTTGCCCATTCACCCTCTGAATGGCACACATACACAATCCATGTCTCAATTGTCTCGAGGCTTAAAAATCCTTCTTTAACCTGTCTCCTCCACTTCATCTACACTGATTGAAGTGGATTTAACAGGTGGCATCAATGAGGGATAATAACTCACCTGGTCAGGTGTTCCTCTTTTTTTTCTTGTCCAACTTGGTGTAGATGTATTCATACTCTCACGACTCTGGGTCCCAGACTTCTAATACTTCTGTCTTAATGTCTTTGTTATTTTTAACTTTTAGATTGTGTGTATTGCTTCATTTTTGGGAGCTGGAAACAACAGCATTTCCCCTCACCGGGTGATAACGTCTGCAAAAAAAACCAGCGTAACGTGACCGATAAACGTTAATCTGATTGTGTCGTTGGACTCAGCGCCTCTCTGTCCTGTTGTGTCAGGTACGAGGCGGCGATGCGAGCGCTGCAAGAGGTGATCACAGCCATGCAGACAGGCCACTGGGAGGACGCTCTGGGACTTTACACTGCAGCCAAGATGACCTGGCAGGAGACGAGCAAGACGTACGACCTCAGGTGGGGACCACTAGCGGCATATTCATCCCTCTTTGTCAATCTTTGATATGTGGCCATGCGGATTTCACATTGGTCTGCACAGCCAAATGCAACCCCCCCACACACACACACACACAATAATCGCTTGATAAGCAACATTATCATTGACATTGGTCGACAGCCATAAGCCAGCCAAACCTAAAGTGTGTGTGTGTGTGTGTGTGTGTGTGTGTGTGTGTGTGTAGCCACCAGGAAGAGCTGCCAGTGTTCCTGCGCTGTTTCACCACAGGGTGGGCCTACACACGCATCCTGTCCAGGGGAGTAGAAGTACTGCAGAGATTACGTTGCTACAAGGTGGGTGCAGACACACACACACATACATCATATACCTCGATACACACTAGAACTGTCCCAGACAAAAAATATATATAGTTATTCTTTCGACCAATCGACCAACGTGTATTTTTCCATATCTAGGCACATCCTATGTGTTTTAATCAAATCAACTGTATGCACTGAGCTTGTCTGATGCTTTAAGTGCACTGTTTGATGAAATAATTAAGACACAGATAACTAGAGGGAATCCGACCGCAATCGATTTGATTGAGCCGGGCCGGGCTCAGACTTGCTGCGCCGTGTAAAAAAAGACAGTGTGACCCGTTGTCTCTCTGTCCTCTCTGCTGCAGCGACCACCACAGAACATCAACAGTGTGTATCACACTGTCTCTGCTGCAGTGACCACCACAGAACATCAACAGTGTGTATCACACTGTCTCTGCTGCAGCGACCACCACAGAACATCAACAGTGTTTATCACACTGTCTCTGCTGCAGCGACCACCACAGAACATCAACAAATCAAATCACATTTTATTTGTCACATACACATGGTTAGCAGATGTTAATGCGAGTGTAGCGAAATGCTTGTGCTTCTAGTTCCGACAATGCAGTAATAACCAACAAGTAATCTAACTAACAATTCCAAAACTACTGTCTTATACACAGTGTGAGGGGATAAAGAATATGTACATAAAGATATATGAATGAGTGATGGTACAGAGCAGCATAGGCAAGATACAGTAGATGGTATCGAGTACAGTATATACATATGAGATGAGTATGTAAACAAAGTGGCATAGTTAAAGTGGCTAGTGAAACATGTATTACATAAGGATGCAGTAGATGATATAGAGTACAGTATATACGTATGCATATGAGATGAATAATGTAGGGTATGTAACATTATATTAGGTAGCATTGTTTAAAGTGGCTAGTGATATATTTTACATCATTTCCCATTATTAAAGTGGCTGGAGTTGTGTCAGTGTGTTGGCAGCAGCCACTCAATGTTAGTGGTGGCTGTTTAACAGTCTGATGGCCTTGAGATAGAAGCTGTTCTTCAGTCTCTCGGTCCCAGCTTTGATGCACCTGTACTGACCTCGCCTTCTGGATGATAGCGGGGTGAACAGGCAGTGGCTCGGGTGGTTGTTGTCCTTGATGATCTTTATGGCCTTCCTGTAACATCGGGTGGTGTAGGTGTCCTGGAGGGCAGGTAGTTTGCCCCCGGTGATGTGTTGTGCAGACCTCACTACCCTCTGGAGAGCCTTACGGTTGTGGGCGGAGCAGTTGTCGTACCAGGCGGTGATACAGCCCGCCAGGATGCTCTCGATTGTGCATCTGTAGAAGTTTGTGAGTGCTTTTGGTGACAAGCCGAATTTCTTCAGCCTCCTGAGGTTGAAGAGGCGCTGCTGCGCCTTCTTCACGATGCTGTCTGTGTGAGTGGACCAATTTAGTTTGTCTGTGATGTGTATGCCGAGGAACTTAAAACTTTCTACCCTCTCCACTACTGTTCCATCGATGTGGATAGGGGGGTGTTCCCTCTGCTGTTTCCTGAAGTCCACAATCATCTCCTTAGTTTTGTTGACGTTGAGTGTGAGGTTATTTTCCTGACACCACACTCCGAGGGCCCTCACCTCCTCCCTGTAGGTCGTCTCGTCGTTGTTGGTAATCAAGCCTACCACTGTTGTGTCGTCCGCAAACTTGATGATTGAGTTGTAGGCGTGCGGGGCCACGCAGTCGTGGGTGAACAGGGAGTACAGGAGAGGGCTCAGAACGCACCCTTGTGGGGCCCCAGTGTTGAGGATCAGCGGGGTGGAGATGTTGTTGCCTACCCTCACCACCTGGGGGCGGCCCGTCAGGAAGTCCAGTACCCAGTTGCACAGGGCGGGGTCGAGGCCCAGGGTCTCGAGCTTGATGACGAGCTTGGAGGGTACTATGGTGTTGAATGCCGAGCTGTAGTCGATGAACAGCATTCTCACATAGGTATTCCTCTTGTCCAGATGGGTTAGGGCAGTGTGCAGTGTGGTTGAGATTGCATCGTCTGTGGACCTATTTGGGCGGTAAGCAAATTGGAGTGGGTCTAGGGTGTCAGGTAGGGTGGAGGTGATATGGTCCTTGACTAGTCTCTCAAAGCACTTCATGATGACGGAAGTGAGTGCTACGGGGCGGTAGTCGTTTAGCTCAGTTACCTTAGCTTTCTTGGGAACAGGAACAATGGTGGCCCTCTTGAAGCATGTGGGAACAGCAGACTGGTATAGGGATTGATTGAATATGTCCGTAAACACACCGGCCAGCTGGTCTGCGCATGCTCTGAGGGCGCGGCTGGGGATGCCGTCTGGGCCTGCAGCCTTGCGAGGGTTAACACGTTTAAATGTTTTACTCACTTCGGCTGCAGTGAAGGAGAGTCCGCATGTTTTCGTTGCAGGCCGTGTCAGTGGCACTGTATTGTCCTCAAAGCGGGCAAAAAAGTTATTTAGTCTGCCTGGGAGCAAGACATCCTGGTCCGTGACTGGGCTGGTTTTCTTCTTGTAGTCCGTGATTGACTGTAGACCCTGCCACATACCTCTTGTGTCTGAGCCGTTGAATTGAGATTCTACTTTGTCTCTATACTGATGCTTAGCTTGTTTGATAGCCTTGCGAAGGGAATAGCTGCACTGTTTGTATTCGGTCATGTTACCAGTCACCTTGCCCTGATTAAAAGCAGTGGTTCGCGCTTTCAGTTTCACGCGAATGCTGCCATCAATCCACGGTTTCTGGTTAGGGAATGTTTTAATCGTTGCTATGGGAACGACATCTTCAACGCACGTTCTAATGAACTCGCACACCGAATCAGCGTATTCGTCAATGTTGTTATCTGACGCAATACTGAAACATATCCCAGTCCACGTGATGGAAGCAGTCTTGGAGTGTGGAATCAGCTTGGTCGGACCAGCGTTGGACAGACCTCAGCGTGGGAGCTTCTTGTTTTAGTTTCTGTCTGTAGGCAGGGATCAACAAAATGGAGTCGTGGTCAGCTTTTCCGAAAGGGGGGCGGGGCAGGGCCTTATATGCGTCGCGGAAGTTAGAGTAACAATGATCCAAGGTTTTTCCACCCCTGGTTGCGCAATCGATATGCTGATAAAATTTAGGGAGTCTTGTTTTCAGATTAGCCTTGTTAAAATCCCCAGCTACAATGAATGCAGCCTCCGGATAAATGGATTCCAGTTTGCAAAGAGTCAAATAAAGTTCGTTCAGAGCCATCGATGTGTCTGCTTGGGGGGGGGTATATACGGCTGTGATTATAATCGAAGAGAATTCTCTTGGTAGATAATGTGGTCGACATTTGATTGTGAGGAATTCTAAATCAGGTGAAAAGAAGGATTTGAGTTCCTGTATGTTTCTTTCATCACACCATGTCTCGTTAGCCATAAGGCATACGCCCCCGCCCCTCTTCTTACCAGAAAGATGTTTGTTTCTTTCGGTGCGATGCGTGGAGAAACCCGCTGGCTGCACCGCCTCCGATAGCGTCTCTCCAGTGAGCCATGTTTCCGTGAAGCAAAGAACGTTACAGTCTCTGATGTCCCTCTGGAATGCTACCCTTGCTCGCATTTCATCAACCTTGTTGTCAAGAGACTGGACATTGGCGAGAAGAATGCTAGGGAGTGGTGCACGATGTGCCCGTCTCCGGAGTCTGACCAGAAGACCGCCTCGTTTCCCTCTTTTACGGAGTCGTTTTTTTTGGGGTCGCCGGCTGGGATCCATTCCGTTGTCCTGGTTGAAAGGCAGAACACAGGATCCGCGTTGCGAAAATCATATTCTTGGTCGTACTGATGGTGAGTTGACGCTGATCTTATATTCAGTAGTTCTTCTCGACTGTATGTAATGAAACCTATGATGACCTGGGGTACTAATGTAAGAAATAACACGTAAAAAAACAAAAAACTGCATAGTTTCCTAGGAACACGAAGCGAGGCGGCCATCTCTGTCGGCGCCGGAAGTATGTGTATCACACTGTCTCTGCTGCAGCGACCACCACAGCACATCAACAGTGTATCACACTGTCCGTGTTGCTGAACTGCAACATAATTACAGCCTTTTCTGATTGAAAAGTTTTGTTTACCGAAATCGCTCATTTATTTAGGAAAATATCCCCTCAAACCCTTGCTCTCTTTATGTGACACGTATGCATCGAATGCACACGACCAATAGGGCCTGACCGTTAAAGCATGTCATAATCACATGAATAAATTGGTTATAACAAACTCTGAACACCGGAACACATGTGACAGCAAAACGGATGCAGAGGACGTGACTGGAAACGGGGGAATGTTTTACTGGTTGCTCAGGAGGTAAAAGGGAAGTCAGATGTGTGGAATAAATTTGACTAGTTGTGGAAAATACTGGAGATCAAGAAGGTAAGGAGAAAGACCTGCGTGCGTATTATGTGCCAAACAGGTACTGTTACAGTATACACACACACATTCATATACACACATATACCAAGATATACACACACACATTCATATACCAAGATATACACACACACACATTCATATACACACATATACCAAGATATACACACACACATTCATATACCAAGATATACACACACACACATTCATATACACACAGCAGAGTGTAGTGTAATGTATTGATTCAGATTGGTTGTGTTCCAGGAAGCGGTGAAGGAGCTGCGCTCACTATTGTCCCAGTCAGTCTACTGTCCAGACAGCAGGGGGCGATGGTGGGACAGACTGGCACTCAATCTCCAGCAGCACCTCAAACTACCTGAACAGGTCAGTCAACCTCAAACTACCTGAACAGGTCAGTCAACCTCAAACTACCTGAACAGGTCAGTCAACCTCAAACTACCTGTACAGGTCAGTCAACCTCCAGTCCAACCTCAAACTACCTGAACAGGTCAGTCAACCTCCAGTCCAACCTCAAACTACCTGAACAGGTCAGTCAACCTCCAGTCCAACCTGAAACTACCTGAACAGGTCAGTCAACCTCCAGTCCAAACTCAAACTACCTGAACAGGTCAGTCAACCTCCAGTCCAACCTCAAACTACCTGAAAGGTCAGTCAACCTGAAACTACCTGAACAGGTCAGTCAACCTCCAGCCCAACCTCAAACTACCTGAACAGGTCAGTCAGCCACCTAACCTCCAGCAGCACCTCAAACTACCTTAACAGGTCAGTCAGCCACCTAACCTCCAGCAGCACCTCAAACTACCTGAACAGGTCAGTCAACCACCTATCCTCCAGCAGCACCTCAAACTACCTGAACAGGTCAGTCAACCACCTATCCTCCAGCAGCACCTCAAACTACCTGAACAGGTCAGTCAACCACCTATCCTCCAGCAGCACCTCAAACTACCTGAACAGGTCAGTCAGCCACCTAACCTCCAGCAGCACCTCAAACTACCTGAACAGGTCAGTCAGACACCTAACCTCCAGCAGCACCTCAAACTACCTGAACAGGTCAGTCAGCCACCTAACCTCCAGCAGCACCTCAAACTACCTTAACAGGTCAGTCAGCCACCTAACCTCCAGCAGCACCTCAAACTACCTGAACAGGTCAGTCAACCACCTATCCTCCAGCAGCACCTCAAACTACCTGAACAGGTCAGTCAACCACCTATCCTCCAGCAGCACCTCAAACTACCTGAACAGGTCAGTCAACCACCTATCCTCCAGCAGCACCTCAAACTACCTGAACAGGTCAGTCAGCCACCTAACCTCCAGCAGCACCTCAAACTACCTGAACAGGTCAGTCAGCCACCTAACCTCCAGCAGTACTTTGTCCCATGGCTCTTCCTGAACTTATGGACTACTGCACTTTGTTAATGTTTGTCTGGATTTCACTTTGCACTGTTGTTATACGTGGTATTTATTAAATGTGTGTCTTTTTGTCTGTGTCAGTAATTAGCATTAATTAAATTGAAATTCCCCATGTATCAATCCCAGGCTATCAGCTCCATCAGAGACGGTCTCTCTGACCCCTTGGTGAGGACGGGCCACCAGCTTTCACTCCACCAGAGAGCCAATAGGATGAAGGAATCCCCTAGCTACAAGAATTACCACCTTGTACTCAGTGACCTGCCCACCATCCACGTCAACGATGTCACTCATGTGAGTCACTTCTGTCGCTTTATTATTATTTTTTACCTTTATTTTACTAGGCAAGTCAGTTAAGAACAAATTCTTATTTACAATGACTGCCTGTTCAGGGGCAGAACAACAGAGGGGGTTTGAACTTGCAACCTTCCGGTTACTAGTCCACCGCTCTAACCACTAGGCCACCCTGCCGCCCCAGTTGAAATATACATTATATGAAATATACATGGGTCAATTCTAAGCGATGATCGAGATGACAATCTTTGTTAGCAAGTTAAGTAAAAAACTAAAACGTTATTTAAGAGGTGGGTCAATTATATTCCCCAAATAAAAAGGAGGGTAAACTGGGTTTACTTGAGTTTATGCTTCATTGCATCACTGATGATGTCTTTTAACTTTCTAAACATCAAGACGTTTTAAGGGGCTCCCGAGTGGCGCAGCGGTCTAAGGCACTGCTGGAGGCGTCACTACAGACACCCTGGTTTGATTCCAGGCTGTATCACAACCGGCCGTGATTGGGAGTCCCATAGGGCGGTGCGCAATTGATCCCAGTGGCGTCCGGGTTAGGCCGCTGTAGGCCGTCCATTCTGAATAAGAATTTGTTCTTAACTGACTTGCCTAGTTAAATAAAGAGTAAATAAAAAATAAATATAAAAACAGACTTGTTTTGTGTGTGCTAATTGTGTTTGTGTCTGTGTGTTTGTGTCTTCTAGGTCACTATCCGAGGGCAGCTCTTCCCCCACGAGGGGGGGACAGGGAAGAATGTGTTCCTCATGCCTGCTGAGGAAGGGGCAGAGGGAGGATACTCCACTGTCATGTGTTCTGTGGAAGAGCTGTCACTGGCACACTACCGTCGGCAAGGCTTTGACCAAGGTCTTCTGCTTTACTTCTGTTCTAGTTTCCTGTTGTTGTTGTTTTGTTTTTTTTGCTTCTTTTAAATCGTCAAATGTTCATGTTTTAAGTGTATTTGACATATAAACCAGAGCTTTCACAGTAAAAAAAAACTAACAATTGAAAACAGCAAGTTCAGTAAAGTTCTCCTGTTGTCACATGAACCTGTACTTGGAAATGTAATCAAATCTAATTGTATTTGTCACAGACTATTTGCATTGCCCCCTCCCCCCCTTTTTTTTACACTGCTGCTACTCTTTGTTATTGTCTATGCATAGTCACTTTAATACCTCTACCTAGATGGACATATTACCTCGACTAACCGGTGTCCCCGCACATTGACTCTGTGCTGGTATCCCCTGTATATAGCCTATATATATATATATATTTAAAATATATATATATGTTTTAACTGCATTGTTGGTTAAGGGCTCTTAAGTAAGCATCTCACTGTAAGGCATTTCACTGTAAGGTTTCACTGTAAGGCATTTCACTGTAAGGCATTTCACTGTAAGGTTTCACTGTAAGGCATTTCACTGTAAGGCATTTCACTGTAAGGCATTTCACTGTAAGGTTTCACTGTAAGGCATTTCACTGTAAGGTTTCACTGTAAGGCATTTCACTGTAAGGCATTTCACTGTAAGGCATTTCACTGTAAGGTTTCACTGTAAGGCATTTCACTGTAAGGCATTTCACTAAGGTTTCACTGTAAGGCATTTCACTGTAAGGCATTTCACTGTAAGGCATTTCACTGTACCTGTTGTATTCGGCGCATGTGACAAATACAATTTGATACAACTTTACCGTGAAATGCTTCCTTACCACATGGATGGATGGAAGTGAAGTTTGACTGAAACTTCTCTTGGTTATCTATAGGGATCCATGGAGAGGGCTCCACGTTTTCCACTCTGTTTGGTCTTCTGTTATGGGACGTCATTTTCATGGAGGGGATTCCAGACGTCTTCCGGAACCCCTACCAGGTAAACATGCTCTACCAGGTAAACATGCTCTACCAGGTAAACATGCTCTACCAGGTAAACATGCTCTACCTGTCCTTTTTTTTGTGTGGTTCAGTTGGTTGAAGTGTGGCAGTAACGACACCACGGTTGTCAGTTCAATTCCCACAAGGCTCACGTATGCCTGTACCTACATGCCCTCACTGTCTTGTCAGACTCTCTGGATAAAAGTGTCTGATACGAGGCATATATTAATATTTCCTCATCCCTCTTGTTCCTCTCCTAGCCCTGCCCACTGGACCTCTTCACAGACTGTTTCTATGGGAACCGGAGGGAGGCGATAGAGACGCGTGTGCAGGTGCTCTGTGAGGCGTCCATTGAGACGCTGCACAACCTAATGGCTGAGGCCTGGACCAATCAGGAGGGGAAGGTGTGTTCACTGGTCAACTGGGAGCGCTTCTCATCCCTGCAGCGGGCACAGGTAACCACAGTTAAGGCTCACTTCAAACCGATTGGATGACGCATTGTCGGTACAGACAATCTGGTTTGTCATTGACTTACCAGTGTGGTTCAGTTGGTAAAAGTAGCTTCGGTGCTAGCAACGCCACGGTTGTGGGTTCACTGGCCTCTTTAGTAATGCAACAACACTAGTCACTCTAATAATGTTTACATATTTTTTGCTTCACTCATCTCATGTGTATATACTGTATTCTATTCTACTGTATTTTAGTCTATGCCCGTCTGAAATTGCTCATCCTAATATTTATATATTTCTTAATTCCATTATTTTACTTTTAGATTGTGTGTATTGTTGTGAATTGTTAGATATTACTACACTGTTTGAGCTAGAAATACAAGCATTTCGCTACACCTGCAATAACATCTGTGACAAATAACTCCCTTTACTTTGAAAAGTTGAAAAGCGTCTGCTAAGTTTAATAAATATTGACTTTCAGATTAGTCATTTATAAAGCCTATGCTATGATTTCACCTCCATGTATAACAATGTGTTAGTAACATGATTATTGTGTTATGGTAAATCTCATGTAATTGTAGCCTGGTTAAACTAACCTGCTCTCACATTGATCAAAGTGTTGTTTACCTGGCTACTGTAATGCTACTGAGCTGGTCTAACCCTTTGTGGTCTCCTCTCTTTGCAGAGTCTAGTGTCTTGTCTGGGTGGATCGTTTCTGGGAGGGATGATCACTAGGATGGCCAAGGACTACAGACACTGTCGAGCAGGACTGCCTGACCTAGTGGTGTGGAACACATCCAACAACACCTACAAGGTGAGCTCACAGGACTGTCTAGGCCTGCCTGAGGCTGTGGAATTAAACACATTTATTTGAGATGACTAGAAGGTCTATCTATTTGTCCCATGATGACATGTTGATGAGAGGTAAATGGGGCTTAGCGTCAAACTCTCAGAAGCATCAGATTTTCTATTCTATTCTATGAATTCTATCATATTCTATTGTTCCAGCTGGTGGAGGTGAAGGGCCCTAGCGACAAACTGTCCCAGAAGCAACAGATCTGGTTGGATGAGCTACAGAGACTGGGGGCTGATGTAGAGGTTTGTCACGTCACTGCCACCGGGGCCAGAGGAGCTTGGCTGGAATAGGACTGATGAGCTTGGCAAACACCTGCCTTGACCTTTGACCGTCTCACTGAAGTACAGAATTTAATGAATTTTTTTTATTTTATAAAAATAGCACTCTTTACAGTTTGTTGCAGGACAGACAAGGTTGGGGGGGGGACCACAATGCGCTTTAATGACTGTATATTACACTATAACTGTCTAATATGTAAATAAAATAATCTCTCTAATAAATGTAATAAATCTGGTTGAATGTGAAAATGTTAACTTTCTTAGTGTCTGGTGATGCCGGGGAAAAGGCTTTTTTGTGCTATTTAGTCAGCAATGAGTAGAAGAATGACCTGAACATTACATGATGGACTTGCGTTTTACTTTTTGAAACATTACCTGAAATATCTGTTACAATAGTTGGAATTGCATTCAGTTGTACACCTGACTAGGTATCCCGTTTTCCCAATCTGTCACTCCATAATGATGGGGGAAGGGAGAATCCTCCATCCCTACGTCTCTGACGTCGGGGCGTGAAAGAGAGGGCAGGCGAGGAGAGGAAGCTGCGATCAACACAGGCAGGGCGTCTGAGCCTAAACAAGGACAAAGTGATCACGGTATCAATGCTCTAACAATGGACTTAGCAGATATGCTTGTCGTCAAATTCTTCTGTTTCGTCTACTTAATAAATTACACCCAGGGTGAGTGAGAGCATTTGTATTTGTTTTGTATCGCGAAGCATTTAGCGGGCTACATTCACGAAGGGAAGTGTAGCCAAGCAAATACAGCGTTCGAGCGAATGGCTAGGCTAAGAAAGCTAACATAGGCCTGGTCGTTGTGAAGATGCCTCTTGTGTCCCTTTTGACACAAACTCCAAACCTATATAGTTGTCAAAAAAATAGATTATGTTAAGCTTGGCGAAAGCTAGTTTTCTTTAAAACTAGACTTTACTATTTATATGGATGGTTACGATAAGACTACTAGCTTGCGGGGGTGCCATTGTTATGAGAATTCAGGTGGAATCTGTTGTCTTGGCACGAACGAGCAAAGCGATTTGGGCAATCTGATTTAGCTTGCAATATTTGCAGTGCTGTCGGTCGGTATTTTTTTTTTTTTTGCACCACGTCAATAATACATTTTGCAATGATGGGCTGTCCCACTTTCTATCAACATTAGCTAGCATGGTAGCTAGTTAGCCAGCTAATTTAGCATCGTTTTTTTTTAGCAACAACAGTTAGCTAACTAGGGATCTTGCTAGGTAATTAGCTAACTATGCCTGTTGACAACTTTATTTATTTTTTGTACATGTTTGACCCAAAGCCAATGGCTCCCTAGTAAGAACATATTCGATCTTTGTTAGCTAGCTATTAGCTTTCCAATGGCAGTAGCTAGCGCCAATATATTATGTTGTAGCTATTCGATGAATACAGTAGTAATGGCTGGAATGGATTATTTGGAACGGAGTCAAAGATGCTTTCAATATCTGTCGTGTTTTATAGTGTTCCATTCCGGCCTTTACAATGAGCCCGTTTTATAACTCCTCCCACCAGCCCACACTGGTAGAACGATACAATAGTATTCGTGTGAATACAGCTATTTCCTTGTTTTCCATGAACAGCATTCTGATCGCGTAATCGATCGAGGCAACGCACTTTATGTTTTCAATGCGATGTTCTTGTTGACATGATGCTAATCACACACATAATTGATTGTACAGCTTTGAATGTGTTTCATGGTTCACTTAATAGTATATGGTCCAACTACTGTGGAAAAAAATGAGCAGAAGATCAGATGTCAAATGAATGAGAACTACGGCTGGTATCTAACAAACAGCATCCAGATTGGTGGTAGTTGGACAAATACAATCTGAAACGACTCAATAGGAAATAGCCTAAATCTCTTAAAGCTATTACAACTACAATGAAACATTTTAATGGTCAGCGTTTAATATTTTATCAGGCAAATGTAGAGAGCAGAAAATAGAAGAGTATGCCCAGGCTTGTAGCTATATAGCAGTGGAGTCTCCGGAGGGGAGGACAGCTATTAATAACGTCTGGAACGGAGTAACTGGAATGGCATTAAACACATGGAAACGATTTGTTTGATGTATTTGATACCATTACGCTCAAGTCATTACCACAAGCCCGTCCTCCCCAATTTAGGTGTCATCGACCTCCTATCCTATGTAGTATTTGGCCTACTACCTACCTTAATGACATCACGAGCTCTAAAATGAAAAGCCTACGACAGTAGCTGGGAGCGGGCACAGGAATAAACACCTGCTCCTGTTAGTGATGGCAGACTTGGGTTCAAACACTATTCAAATACTTTTCAGCCTTTGCTCTATCCTGCCTGAGGTGCTAGATGGGTTGGGGTTTGCACTTTTGGCACTATTCTATTGGTCCATTAAGCCAGGCAATCTCAATCGAGCACAGATAAAGTATTTGGAATGATTTTAAATAGTGTTTGAGCCCAGGTCTGAGTGATACTAATTCAGTTATAATCCATGTTAAAGCCTTTTATGATGACATCCAGTTGATTTATTTATAGGGTTCAGACTGAGATTGCAATAATCGCCTGGCCTTTTACGGACGTAGACATAGAAATAGGCCCAGATTCTAATTCCGTAATAGATTCACTTTATTTGTTATCATTTAAGGACAGGCACCACAACCAAAATAGATTGTTTTTGTCAGTTACAGGTGTACTCAGCAGCACCACCTTGTTAATAAATCTTTGGGAGAACCGTGGATGTAGACTAGGCTGTACTCTCAATGAACTACCACTCCTTTGCAACAATGTGACGACACTTGCCGTCTTTGATAGGGGGGAGGGGGGGGGGGCAGGCATTATGGTGGCCTCCACAAATCAGGAATCCTATGTAATTCCAAACAGAATGTGCCTTTTGTTCTGAATGAGTAGAGTATTGTGTTTCCAGGCTTGGCTAGAATAATGTAGGATCATGGATGTTATGAGGGCTAGTGTGCTGTCACATTTTCAGTCTTTTTCAAGTTAGATGCTACTATCTTTATATGGCTTGTTGATTATAGCTAGGCATCGAAGAAGATAACGAATTGTAGTTTAATATTCAGCTTACAGCCTGTGGTTTGAAGAGGTGTCCTGTGTGGTGGTGTTGTTCTAGTGGGTCTTAGTTCCTCTGTGTTATCATCTCTCCAGGTTATCATTATGGGAACCCCCTGAACAAGTATGTGCGTCACTACGAGGGTCTGTCCTATAACACCTATGAGTTACAGGACAAGCACCTGAGAGCCAAGAGGGCCCTCCTCCACCAAGACACATTTCTCCATCTAGACTTCCACGCACACGGAAGGTTAGTGTCCCAGACTTTTTCACTGTGCTTGTATGTCTGTGTGTCTTGTTTTTGTGATGTAGTTCATTTTGTTAAGTCTAAATGAAGTATATGGAGTGAACCTCATCTTCAAGATGAGTCTTGTTCCTAAATAACTGAACTGTGATGTTCCTCAAAAACATAGGCATTATTGTTGTTTAAAAAAAATAGTTGTTTAGCCTTGTTTTCATCTTTAATTATTTTCATAGAACATAGCCTAAATTATGAATATCCTGTACCTTCTAAACAAGCCTTGCCTGGCTTTGTGGGAGAGCGAAGTGCTATGTTCTCTCCCAGCGCTGTGCCCAGTCGAGACCCAGCCGAGACCATCTGGCGGTTAGTCTGACCTGGGTTCAAATACTATTTAAAATCATTTCAAATACTTTATCTGTGCTTGATTGAGCTTGCCTGGCTTAATTGCTCATTAGAGTTGGCCCCAAATGGTAAACCCGGCTTATCTAGCACTCCTAGGAGGCCAGAGCAAACACTCAAAGTATTTTAAAAAAAACTTCAAATACTATTTGAACTCAGATCTGTTGCTAGCTTGGCAGGGAGGGGACTAAGGCCTCTCATTCTGCCAGTGGCAAAGCCTGGTGCTCCCATTGCTCCTAGCCTCAGATGCTACTGCTTAACAGAGATGGAAGCTGTGGAAACAAATAAATACAAAAGAAGGAGAGGAGGATGTCTGCAGCTGTTCTGAAAAGCAGGAGTCCTGGCTTGGAATTAATTTAGCCTGATACCAAGGGCCCAGTTTCACAAAACCATCTTAAGGCTTAGTTCATCGTTAGAACCTTCGTAGGAGCGTCGTTAAATCTCAGAGCGGTGTCCCAAAACCATTGTTATTAATGTTGAAAACGCTGGTAATCTAACGCCTGCCTCGGACCACCCGTAGAACAGCTAAGTGTGTCGTTAGATGCTTTTTTTTTGTTGCCCTCCATCGTCACTATATACACACAGATTTCTGCTAAACATAGAATCACATGGTTTAGCCATCTCCCTCTGTGACCGCAGATAACTTCAGAACAGAGTTGACTACAAATACAAAGTTGCCAATGTCTTTCTAATTGATACAAACAGGTGACATATAGAAAGGGGCTTCAAATGAAATCTCCAAATTAGAGGTCGACCGATTAGGATTTTTAAATGCCGATACCGATTATTGGAGGACCAAAAAGCCCGATACCGATTATTCGGACGATACATTTATTTATTTTTTTTAAATAAAAAAACATTTGTAATAATGACAATTACAACAATACTGAATTAACACTTATTTTAACTTAATATAAAACATCAATAAAATCTATTTAGCCTCAAATAAATAATGAAACATGTTCAATTTGGTTTAAATAATGCAAAAACAAAGCGTTGGAGAAGAAAGTAATATGTGCCATGTAAAAAAATAGTTTTTTAGGTTGTAGTTAATATAGTATTTGTAGGACTATTTCTCTATACCATTTGTATTTCATTAACCTTTGACTATTGGATGTTCTTATAGGCACTATAGTATTGCCAGTGTAAAAGTATAGCTTCCGTCCCCCTCCTCGCCCCTACCTGGGCTCGAACCAGGAACACATCGACAACAGCCACACTCGAAGCATCGTTACCCATCGCTCCACAAAAGCTGCGGCCCTTGCAGCCCAAGGGGATTAACCACTCCAAATCTAAAAGCGAGTGAAGTTTGAAACAGTATTAACGCACACCCAGCTAACTAGCTAGCCATTTCACATTGGTTACACCAGCCATTAGGCTGATAGGCTTGAAGTCATAAACAGCGCTGTGCTTGCAAAGAGCTGCTGGCAAAACGCACGAAAGTGCTGTTTGAATGAATGATTACGGGCCTGCTGCTGCTCAGTCAGACTGCTCTATCAAATCAGACTTAATTATAACATAATAACACACAGAAATACGAGCCTTTGGTCATTTATATGATCGAATCCGGAAACTATCATTTCGAAAACAAAACGTTTATTATTTCAGTGAAATACGGAACCGTTCGGTATTTTATCTAACGGGTGGCATCCCTAAGTCTAAATATTCTTGTTACATTGCACAACCTTCAATGTATGTCATAAGTATGTAAAATTCTGGCAAATTCGTTCGCAATGAGCCAGGCAGCCCAAACTGTTGCATATACCCTGACTCTGCGTGCAATGAACGCAAGAGAAGTGACACAATTTCACCTGGTTATTATTGCCTGCTAAACTGGATTAGTAGTTATAACTAGTGATTATGATTGACTGTTTTTTATAAGATAAGTTTAATGCCAGCTAGCAATTTACCTTGGCTTCTACTGCATTCGCGTAACAGGCAGGCTACTCGTGGAGTGCAATGGTTAGAGCGTTGGACTAGTTAACTGTGCGGTTGCAAGAAGGCTGCTACCATCATTCCGGGTTAGCGTTTTGCAAAGCATAAACCCGGGAAATACGTTGATTCACACCAAAAGCTGGGCCTCCACAGATCATGAGAAGGTCTTATTTGTCTGGCTGTGATCTACCGTTATTGATCACCAGCCCTGAGAGACAAAATGTAAACAAGGTAAGCTTTGGTTTGGTCTGTGTTTGAGCTATAGCTACATGGGAGAGTATTAAATGAATCCTTAGGTTGGTAGGAACAAATCTAGCCTATTATCTGATGTTTGACTTAAGGGCCACATCGAAAGTCCACCGAGTGACTATCTTTGCGCATCAAAAATATGATTTTGCCTGCTTGCATCCGTATCCCCTGTAGGTCCTCCCGACACCATCACAATTTTTGAGAGAGGTTGACGTTGTAGAAATGTAGTTTTTATCGTGAAAAATAACTTTAAGGCACAATTTTAGTGTGCAAAAACAGTGTAATTAACACATTCGGGCACTTTGGAGAGGCTGAAAGGACACTCTAATGTACCCTGGATATCTCATAAAACCACCACTATGCTTGCGTGACGTTGATATGGTAGAAATGGTGTTTTTAGACTGAGCAAATAGCATTTAGGGATTCCAAATATGTAATAGCATTGGAATGATCGAATTTACAGACTTAGTGCACTTTGGAGACGTTTAGGGACACTTGAAAACGTCCCCGTGACCACACCTGACACCACTTACTGAAACATCTGCCCATTTCTAGTTGTTAGTTCTATCGATCCCATTTTTTCTGTTGTTGATATTGTTCACATGTTGTGGAGGCCATCTGTGTTTCCAGCTCTTGTCATCAATAATTCACTTATAGCTTTTCAATGAAAGATGGTTATTTTGTGTGTGCTTGATCTTGTGTATTTTGAACTATGTCGCTCCTATCTATATTCTGATCATTTCTTCATAATCTCTCAGATGTCTTCTTTCCAGATATCCAAGTTTCTGCATGTCAGAAACATGTAATTACACATGAATAGCAGTTACTTTTGGTTACGTCTACATTTTGCCATTACATTTAAGAGGTTAAAGTAGGATATTTAAGCCTTGAGACAATTGAGACATGGATTGTGTATGTGTGCCATTCAGAGGGTGAATGGGCAAGATCAAATATTTAAGTGCCTTTTAAACGGGGTATGGTGGTAGGTGCCAGGCGCACCGGTTTGAGGGTGTCATGAACTGAAACTCTGCTGGGTTTTTCACACTCAACAGTTTCCCGTGTGTATCAAGAATGGTCCACCATCTAAAGGACATTCAGCCAACTTGACACAACTGTGGGAAGCATTGGAGTCAACATGGGCCAGCATCCCTGTGGAACGCTTTTGACACCTTGTAGAGTCCACATGGGCCAGCATCCCTGTGGAATGCTTTCGACACCTTGTGGAGTCCACATGGGTCAGCATCCCTGTGGAATGCTTTCGACACCTTGTAGAGTCCACATGGGTCAGCATCCCTGTGGAATGCTTTCGACACCTTGTAGAGTCCACATGGGTCAGCATCCCTGTGGAATGCTTTCGACACCTTGTAGAGTCCATGCCCTGACTAATTAGGGCTGTTCAGAGGGTAAAGGGGGAGGAACTCAATATTAGGACGGTGTTCATAATGTTTTGTACACTCATTGTAAGTGTGTGTGTTTTTGTATGTGTATATATATATGTGTGTGTGTGCATTTTTATATATATATATATATATATATATGCACACACACATATATATATACACATACAAAAACACACACACTTACAATGAGTATATATATATATTATATTATTATATTATATATATATATATATATATATATATAGTACCAGTCAAAAGTTTGTACACACCTACTCATTCAAGGGTTTTTCTTTATTTTTACTGTAGAATAATAGTGAAGACAACAACTATGAAATAACACACATGGAATCATGTAATAACCCAAAAGTGTTAAACAAATCAAAATAGATTTTAGATTCTTCAAAGTAGCCACCCTTTGCCTCAATGACAGCTTTGCACACTCTTGGCATTCTCCCAACCAGCTTCACCTGGAATGCTTTTCCAACAGTCTTGAAGGAGTTCCCACATATGCTGAGCACTCGTTGGCTGCTTTTCCTTCACTCTGCTGTCCAACTCATCCCAAACCATCTCAATTGGGTTGAGGTTGGGTGATTGTTGAGGCCAGGTCATTTAATGCAGCAATTCATCACTCTGCTTGGTCAAATAGCCCTTACACATCCTGGAGGTGCGTTGGGTCATTGTCCTGTTGAAAAACAAATGATGAGATGGCGTATTACTGCAGAATGCTGTGGGAGCCATGCTGGTGAAGTGTGTCTTGAATTTTAAATAAATCACTGACAGTGTCATCAGCAAAGCACCATCACACCACCACCTCCATGCTTCACAGTGGGAACCACACATGTGGAGATCATCCCTTCACCTACTCTGCGTCTGACAAAGACTCGGCAGTTGGAACCAAAAACTTCAAATTTGGACTCATCAGATCAAAGGACAGATTTTCACCAGTCTAATGTCCATTGCTCGTGTTTCTTGGTCCAAGCAAGTATCTTCTTCTTATTAGTGTCCTTTTAGTAGTGGTTTCTTTGTAGCAATTCAACCAAGAAGACGTATCTCAAAGACACACCAACATGCACAGGTTGGAGCAGGGGGTGCCACACTGGGCGCCCGGTTGGAGCAGGGGGGATCCCGAGGACGAGTTGTTGATGTCTCTTTCCCTGACGTTGAAAAACATCACCACGGCATGATGCTGCCATCACCATGCTTCACCGCAGGGTTTGGTGCCAGGTTTCCTCCAGATGGGACTCTTTGGTATTCAGGCTATATAGACCTCCTTGTAGTTTTATTTTGGGAGAAGTCCCTGATTGGCCAACTCAATGTATTTTCTTTCACTGTTCTAGTGTTTGAGGAGCCATACAGAAAGTAATGAATTAAGTTCTTCAATTATTTACAATGTTACTTTTTTTTGTGTGTTCCCACCCCAAAACATAATTTAAAAAATGCAGTAAAGCCACACTGTTTTTAAGATGACCTCATTTCTCTGTTGGTGCTGGAATGTTTACTGCTCTTTCACCGTCTTTCAGGAGAGAAAAAAAGAAATGCAAAAAAAAAGTAGAATAAATGTTTTTATTTTCAGCTGAGCCAATGTCCTTGTCTTTTATCTCCGCGTCTCGCTTTCATTTGCATTTTATTTTCTCCCGAGTCCTGAAAAATAAAGGCCTAGTTCCTTCCATCCAGAGTTTCTTATATTTGTATTTATTATTTAATTTATGTAATCGGGTTGGCCTATGTTATTGAGAACACAAACACTTTATTTTAATTTTATTTTTTTACAATAACAACCTGAGCCATAGTATTGCAATGTTCAGACCATAGAAATATATTCTATAGAACAGACATTATATTCTCAATATACTGGGGTTTGAGACAAGAGACCGTTATCATCACAGGTAATTGAAACGTAGCTGAAACGTTGTGGTGTACTCAGAATGGTAAACAAGACATTATGAAAGACCGATGTTTCAGAACGTGTCTTCCAAACTTTGCTCGTTTGTTCAGATCCGTCTCTACACAAGCACGAAACAGCTCATGTCTTAGTGCTACTAGGCCTGTGCCTTTTCTTTGGCTCCGTTTATGGACATATTGTGGACCCCAGGAAGAGTAGCTGCTGCAACAGCTATAGCATGTAACTAAACATATTTGTATGTGTCTATATATATCTATATACACACACATCAGGTGGTTGTTTAATCAACAAGTCAATGTGTTTGTATCTGACCCTACTCAGATAAACCATACAGAAATGTGGCATGAATAGCTTGGTACTTAACCTCTGTTTCTTGTCTGTCAGACATTTTAACCTGAGGATGAAGAGAGACACCAGTCTGTTTGCTGAGGACCTGAAGGTAGACATGGGAGGACAGGAGGTGAACTATGACACCTCTCATATCTACACTGGAGAAATATATGGTGAGGACTGATGTTACTACAGTTCATTCAGAGAGCATTCACACCCCTTGAATTTTTCCACATTTTCTTGTGTTATATTAAGCTGTGTCACTGGTCTAAACACAATACGCCTTAACTTCTTTGGGATAGGGGGCAGCATTTTCATGCCCGGAGTGAACTGGCTCCTACTCAGTCCCAGATGCTAATATATATGCATATTATTAGTAGTATTGGATAGGAAACACTCTGAAGTTTCTAAAACTGTTTGAATGATGTCTGTGAGTATAACAGAACTCATATGGCAGGCAAAACCTGAGAACAAATCCAAACAGTTTTTGAACCCCTATCGAATTCACAGTGGGATAAGGGTTATTTTGCACTTCCTAAGGCGTCCACTATAATTGTCAACCGTCTTTAGAACGTTGTTTCAAGCTTCTCGTGTGAAGGGGGGCCGGATGGGAGCTGTTTGACTAAGGGGTCTAGATTAGGCCAGCAGCCTCGTTCTCAGTCACGCACATTTCTTATTTTACCTTTATTTAGTCAGTTAAGAACAAATTCTTATTTTCAATTACGGCCTAGGAACAGTGGGTTAACTGCCTGTTCAGGGGCAGAACGACAGATTTGTACCTTGTCAGCTCGGGGATTTGAACTTGCAACCTTCCCGTTACTAGTCCAACGCTCTAACCACTAGGGTACCCTGCCGCTCCCAAATGAGATACATGAGGTATCTCTCGTTCTATTGCTTTTCTACAGACAATGGAATTCTCCGGTTGGAGCATTATTAAACATTTATGATAAAAACATCCTAAAGATTGATTCTATACTTAGTTTGACAAGTGTAATATAACTTTTTGAACTTTTCGTGCGACTGGAACAGAACACGCTTTTGGATTTGTTTACCAAACGCCCTAACAAAAGAAGCTATTTGGACATAAATGATGGACATTATCGAACAAAACAAGCATTTATTGTGGAACTGCGATTCCTGGGAGTGCATCAAAGGTAAGTGAATATTTATAATGCTATTTATGACTAATGTTGACTGCGGAACATGGCGGATATTTCTTTTGACTGGTTTGGGCTCTGAGTGCCGTACTCAGATTATGCTTTTTCCGTAAAGTTTTTGGGAAATCTGACACAGCGGTTGCATTAAGGAGAAGTGTATCTGAAGTTCCATGCATAACACTTGAATTTTCATCAACATTTATAATGAGTATTTCTGTGAATTCATGTGGCTCTCTGCAATATCACTGCATGTTTTGGAACTACTGAACATAACACGCAAATGTAAAATAAGATTTTTGGATATAAATATGAACTTTACCGAACAAAAAATACATGTATTGTGTAACATGAAGTCCTATGAGTGTCATCTGATGAAGATCATCAAAGGTTAGTGATTAATTTTATCTCTATTTGTGCTTTTTGTGACTCCTCTCTTTGGCTGGAAAAATGGCTGGGTTTTTCTGTGAGTTGGTGGTGACCTAACAATCGTTTGTGGAGCTTTCGCTGTAAAGCATTTTTGAAATCAGACACTGGCTGGATTAACGAGAATTTTATCTTTAAAATGGTGCCTAATACTTGTATGTTTGAGAAATTTGATTTATGAGATTTCTGTTGATTTGTATTTGGCGCCCTGCAATTTCATTGGCTCTTGGCGAGGGGTTCCGCCAGGTGAGCGGGGTTCACATACAATTATATCTGTAAGTTTGCTAAGTCGAGCAGTGAATTTCAAACACCGATTCAACCACAAAAATGAGGGAGGTTTTCCCAATGCCTCGCAAAGGACACCAATTTGTAGATCTGTAAACATTTTAGAAGCAGACATTGAATTTCCCTTTGAGCATGGTGAAGTTAATAATTACACTTTGAATGGTATATCAATACACCCAGTTACTACAAAGATGCAGGCATCCTTCCTAACACAGTTGCTGGAGAAGAAGGAAACCGCTCAGGGATTTCACCACAAGGTCGATGGTGAGATTAGATTTGAATGGCTGTGATAGAACTGAGGATGGATCAACAACATTGTAGTTACTCCACAATACTAACCTAATTGACAGAGTGAAAAGGAGGCCTATGCGGAATAAAAATATTCCAAAACATGCATCCTTTTTGCAATAAGGCACTAAAGTAATACTGCAAAAAATATTGGCAAAGTAATTCACTTTTTGTCCTGAATACAAAGTGTTATATTTGGGGCAAATACAATACAACACATGACATATTTTCAAGCATAGTGGTGGCTGCATCATGTTATGGGTATGCTTGTATTTTTTTTTTACTTTTTAAAATGGAAAACCTAGTCCAGTTTCCACAATAATTCACCTTTCAGCGGGGCAATAACCTACACTGGAGTTGCTTACCAAGAAGACAGTGAATGTTCCTGAGTGACTGAGCTAGAGTTTAGACTTAAATCTGCTTAAAAATCTATGGAAAGACTTGAAAATGGCTGTCTAGCAATGATCAACAAACAAATTGACAGAGCTTGAAGAATTTTGCAAAGAATATTATACAATCCAGGTGTGCAAAGCTCTTAGATTACTTACCCAGAAAGACTCATAGCTGTAATCACTGCCAAAGGAGATTCTAACATGTATTGACTAGCATATGTCCCTCCCTATTTCTGAATACTTATGGAACGGTATTTATGGGGGTCATAAACCTCCCCATCAGGCCAACTTCATGACACTATGCTTCAGGGGGAGGGGCAGGTAGCCTACACATACACAGATTTCCTGCTGCAGGCAGACACTGGAAGAAGTTTCTGAGTGACAGAGTGAGGGCTTTGCATAGGTGCTTTGTTGCATTTTCTGTTGGACTGAGGGGGAAAAAATACCTGGAATGTAAAATAACATTAATAACCAGTTCCCATGCTTTTAAAATAATGGTTCTGTTCCGGAACAGTATAGATCACTTTCATTCCTGGTTCTGATTCTGTTCCGCAAATGTTTATTTTCCGGTTTCCTGCTTTCTCATCCCCTCTCTCTCTCCATAGGTGAGAAAGGTACCCTGAGCCATGGGTCTGTGGTGGATGGGAAGTTTGAGGGCTTCATCCAGACGTACCAGGGGACGTTCTACGTAGAGCCAGCTGAGCGATACCTGAAGGACCGGGACGTTCCCTTCCATTCAGTTATCTACCACGAGGACGACATCAGTAAGTACTGTAGTATGTGTGTGTACTGGAGTATACAGCTCCTTTCACTATTAAAAACACAAACACGCTTTGATGTACCCTCTTGTCATCTTTTAATTGTGTGAGAGTGTTTGTTCGTTTTCCATTTGGAGGATAGAGACAGGCTCAGGGCTGGCCCCTTTCATTCTCTTAGGCACGACAGCAGCATCTCAGTTTGTTTTATTGAGCTGTGGTACCTAAGAGAATGATGTGCCTTATGTTTCCTGATATATTAAGGTACAAGTCCTCATATAGTCATCTGTAGTGTAGACTAATCATTCAACTACAAGACCCTGCTAGGTAAAGTCCCCCCTTATCTCAGCTCGCTGGTCACCATAGCATCACCCACCTGTAGCACGCGCTCCAGCAGGTATATCTCTCTGGTCACCCCCAAAACCAATTCTTTCTTTGGCCGCCTCTCCTTCCAGTTCTCTGCTGCCAATGACTGGAACGAACTACAAAAATCTCTGAAACTGGAAACACTTATCTCCCTCACTAGCTTTAAGCACCAACTGTCAGAGCAGCTCACAGATTACTGCACCTGTACATAGCCCACCTATAATTGTAGCCCAAACAACTACCTCTTTCCCTACTGTATTTATTTGATTTATTTATTTATTTTGCTCCTTTGCACCCCATTATTTTTATTTCTACTTTGCACATTCTTCCACTGCAAATCTACCATTCCAGTGTTTTACTTGCTATATTGTATTTACTTTGCCACCATGGCCTTTTTTTGCCTTTTCCTCCCTTATCTCGCCTCATTTGCTCACATCGTATATAGACTTGTTTATACTGTATTATTGACTGTATGTTTGTTTTACTCCATGTGTAACTCTGTGTCGTTGTATGTGTCGAACTGCTTTGCTTTATCTTGGCCAGGTCGCAATTGTAAATGAGAACTTGTTCTCAACTTGTCTACCTGGTTAAATAAAGGTGAAAAGAAAACTGCTAGGACACTTGTGAAGCGTACTGGAGCAGAGGGTGTGAACTGAGAGTAGCTTTCTGGTGACTATGGAGTCGCTCTCTGGTGGCTATGGAGTCGCTCTCTGGTGGCTATGGAGTCGCTCTCTGGTGGCTATGGAGTCGCTCTCTGGTGGCTATGGAGTCGCTCTCTGGTGGCTATGGAGTCGCTCTCTGGTGACTATGGAGTCGCTCTCTGGTGACTATGGAGTCGCTCTCTGGTGACTATGGAGTCGCTCTCTGGTGACTATGGAGTCGCTCTCTGGTGACTATGGAGTCGCAATAGAGTAGCTCTCTGGTGGCTATAGAGTAGCTCTCTGGTGGCTATGGAGTAGCTCTCTGGTGGCTATGGAGTAGCTCTCTGGTGGCTATGGAGTAGCTCTCTGGTGGCTATGGAGTAGCTCTCTGGTGGCTATGGAGTAGCTCTCTGGTGGCTATGGAGTAGCTCTCTGGTGACTATGGAGTAGCTCTCTGGTTACATCCAAGAGTAGCTGAAGAGGATGAAGTGGCAAGTCGTGAAGGTGACAAATGTTACTTCAGGTAATGTAAACGTGTGTGTTTCTCTCCCTTTAGATTACCCCCACAAGTATGGTCCAGAGGGGGGCTGTGCCGACCACTCTGTGTTTGAGAGGATGAAGAAATACCAGGCCACCGCCATGGAGGAGCCAAACACGGTGAGTTAACAGACTGGGGGGGGGGGGTCTGAAATGGCACCCATAATTTCCTATATAGGGCACTACTTTGGACCAGGGCTCTGTGGCACTACTGTATATACATTGAGTGTACCAAACATTAGGAACACCTGCTCTTTCTCTGACAGACTGACCAGGTGATGTCACCTGTTAAATCCACTTCAATCAGTGTAGATGAACGGGAGGAGACGGGTTAAAGAAGGATTTTTAAGCCTTGAAACAACTGAGACAATTTATTTGACCTTTTATTTAACTAGTCAAGTCAGTTAAGAACAAATACTTATTTTCAATGACGGCCTAGGAACAGTGGGTTAACTGCCTTGTTCAGGGGCAGAAAGACAGATTTTTACCTTGTCAGCTCAGGGATTTGATCTTGCAACCTTCCGGTTACTAGTCCAATGATCTAACCACAAGGCCACCTGCCGCCCAGGGGATGCTCTACGTAGAGCCCGCTGAGCGATACATGGATTGTGTATGTGTGCTGTTCAGAGGGTGAATGGGCAAGACAAATCATTTATGTGCCTTTGAACAGGATATGGTAGTAAGTACCAGGCACACCGGTTTGAGTGTGTCAAGAACTGCAACGCTGCTGGGTTTTTCGCACTCAACAGTTTCCCCTTTGTGTATCAAGAATGGTCCCCCACCCAAAGGACATCCAGCCAACCTGACACAACTGTGTAACTGGGTGAAGCATTGGAGTCAAAATGGGCCAGCATCCCTGCGGAATGCTTTTAACACCTTGTAGTCCATGCCCCGACGAATTGAGGCTGTTCTGAGGACAAAAGAGGAGTTGCAACTCAATATTAGGAAGGTGTTTGGTATACTCTGTGTATGTAACTGTGTGATGATACTCCATGTAAGTATCTTTTAGCTCAGTGGATACTACATCTTGCGTCAGATATTGGACTCGACATCTCATCAGTGAATGTATAATACTATGAAACTAGAAGATTAGGGATTTCTTATCCTCATGGGGAGCTGATGGTACAGTCTACAATAATACAGGCTTTAATACTGCCCCCTCCCCCCGCTCTACCCCTCTTCCTCTCCTCCTCCTCCCAGAAGCTCCATGCAGAGGAGGCGTCCAGTGACCCGGTGTTGCTGAGGAAGAGGAGGACGGCTCAGATAGAGAAGAACACCTGCCAACTCTTCATCCAGACAGACCACCTCTTCTTCAAGTACTACAAGACCAGGGAGGCTGTCATCGCACAGGTACTGGATGACACGCACGCACGCACACAGTATTCCTCAATAGCACCAAGTGTATTGTTTGTGTGATACCGTGTTCTTTGGGGATGGGGAAACATGTCAACAATGTTTTTAGAACTGTGTGTCAAGATTCCATTCCAGAATAATGACGTGAATTCTGATGCATCTTGTTGTTGTTGTTGTTCCAGATCTCTAGTCACATCAAGGCTATTGATGCCATCTACCAGGGAACAGACTTCATGGGTATCCGGAACATCAGCTTTATGGTCAAGAGGATACGGGTGAGACCCTAGACAGTTGTTTCACCTGGCAACGTTCAGTCAGTCAATCAATCAGTCACCACCGGTTCCCACTTCCTGTTGTAATTCTGGTTGTCTGTAGTGATGTCACTTCCTGTTACCGCATCCTGTTTGTCTGTCATGATGCCACTTCCAGTCACCACTTCCTGTTGTACTTTCTATTGTCTGGTGTGACATCACTTCCTGTTTCCACTTCCTGTTAAATGTCTAACATGTGGCCACTTCCTGCTCCAGATCAACACTACTACAGATGAGAGGGACCGGTCCAACCCTTTCCGCTTCGCTAACATCGGCGTGGAGAAGTTCCTGGAGCTGAACTCTGAGCAGAACCACGACGACTACTGTCTGGCCTACGTCTTCACTGACAGGGACTTTGATGATGGTGTGCTGGGTCTGGCCTGGGTTGGAGCTCCTGCAGGTACTGACACACAATTACTGGTCCTGTCTGGCTCATTTGCGAAGACCATGGCGCTCCAAAAGTATTTGTGATGCATTATGGGTCTTGAAGGGATGGACCGTCCTTCACTAATACCTGTGTGTCCACAGGGAGTTCTGGAGAGATGGACTGACCCTCACTAATACCTGTCTGTGTGTCCACAGGGAGTTCTGGAGAGATGGACCATCTCCCACTAATACCTGTCTGTCCACAGGGAGTTCTGGAGAGATGGACCATCTCCCACTAATACCTGTCTGTCCACAGGGAGTTCTGGAGAGATGGACTGACCCTGACTAATACCTGTCTGTCCACAGGGAGTTCTGGAGGTATCTGTGAGAAGAGTAAGCTGTACTCTGACGGGAAGAAGAAGTCCCTGAATACCGGCATCATCACTGTTCAGAACTACGCCTCCCACGTCCCTCCGAAGGTCTCACACATCACCTTTGCCCACGAGGTGGGACACAACTTTGGCTCGCCGGTGAGTTAGATAATCTAGCCTGCTGATGGTAATCTAGCCTGCTCTCTCACTCTCACACACACACACACACACACACATACACACACACTCTCTTTCTCTCTCTCTCTCTCTCTCTCACTCACTCACTCACTCACTCACTCACTCACTCACTCACTCACTCACACACACACACTCCCCCTCCTCTCTCTCCCCCTCCTCACTCACACACACTCTCCCTCCTTTCCCCCTCTCACTCTCTCACTCACTCACTCACACACACACACACTCTCTCACTCACACACACACTCTCTTCTCTCTCTCTCTCACTCACTCACTCACTCACTCACTCACACTCACTCACTCACACACTCACTCACACACACACACACACACTCTCCCCTCCTCTCTCACACACACACACTCTCCCCTCCTCACTCACACACACACTCTCCCTCCTTTCCCCCTCTCACTCTCTCACTCACTCACTCACACACACACACACACTCTCTCACTCACACACACACTCTCTTTCTCTCTCTCTCTCTCTCTCACTCACTCACTCACTCACACACACACACTCTCCCCTCCTCTCTCTCCCCCTCCTCACTCACACACACACTCTCCCTCCTTTCCCCTCCCCCACTCACTCACTCACTCACTCACTCACACACACACACACACACACACACACACACACATACACTCTCCCCTCCCCCTCTTCCCCCCCTCTCTCTCCCCTCCCCTCTCTTTCCCTCTCTCTCTCCCCCTCCTCTCTCACACACACTCACTCACTCACACTGTCTGTGTGTGTGTGTGTGTGTGTGTTTTGTTTGTAACCGCAGCATGACTCGGGGTCAGAGTGCACCCCAGGGGAGTCGAAGACCCAGGATAAGAAGGAGAAGGGGAACTACATCATGTACGCCCGGGCCACATCAGGAGACAAGCTCAACAACAACAAGTTCTCTGTCTGTAGCGTCAGGAACATCAGCCAGGTCCTGGAGAAGAAGAGGGGAAGCTGCTTTGTCGGTATGTTTCCACTGCTGTCTATGGTGTTTGAAGCTAGTTTGTCGGTATGTTTCCTCTGCTGTCTATGGTGTTTGAAGCTAATTTGTCGGTACGTTTCATCTGCTCTCTATAGTGTTTGAAGCTAGTTTGTCGGTACGTTTCCTCTGCTCTCTATGGTGTTTGACGCTAATTTGTCGGTACGTTTCCTCTGCTGTCTATGGTGTTTGAAGCTAATTTGTTGGTATGTTTCCTCTGCTCTCTATGGTGTTTGAAGCTAGTTTGTCGGTACGTTTCCTCTGCTCTCTATGGTGTTTGAAGCTAGTTTGTCGGTACGTTTCCTCTGCTGTGTTTGTAGAATTCCGTAAAATTTCTTCAAGCAGGATTTTTGGAAAGCCTTGGAATTTTGGGAAAATGTTTGAAATTCTACTCTTCATTAAAGATCATATGTGTTATTATGAATGTCATTTCGTAATGTTTACGTGTCCTTTCTGCCCCCCTCCCCCTACAGAGTCAGGCCAGCCCATCTGTGGTAATGGGTTAGTGGAGCCAGGGGAGGAGTGTGACTGTGGATACAGCGATCAGTGCAGAGACCAGTGTTGCTATGACGCCGACCAGCCTGACAACAGGAAGTGTAAACTAAAACCCAACAAAGTCTGCAGGTAAGATGGCCCAACCGACAGAGTAGCTGTGGTCCAGGAAGTTAACCTGACAGGGTAGCTGTCGTCCAAGTAGTTAACCTGACAGGGTAGCTGTCGTCCAAGTAGTTAACCTGACAGGGTAGCTGTCGTCCAAGTAGTTAACCTGACAGGGTAGCTGTCGTCCAAGTAGTTAACCTGACAGGGTAGCTGTCGTCCACGTAGTTAACCTGACAGGGTAGCTGTCGTCCAAGTAGTTAACCTGACAGGGTAGCTGTCGTCCAAGTAGTTAACCTGACAGGGTAGCTGTCGTCCAAGTAGTTAACCTGACAGGGTAGCTGTCGTCCAGGAAGATAAGGGACTCAAACTGAAGAAATAAGACGCTTCGTTTCTTACAAATGTCATTGTAAATAAATTACTAAAATTGACGTGTGCGGAGGCATATTTCTGTCATTTTGTTGTTTTCTGTCAAATGGTGTGTTTTCCATAATACAAATTGAAGCATTATGTCTTTCCCTCCCCCAGTCCCAGCCAGGGCCCGTGCTGTACTCCTGAGTGCTACTATAAGGGCCGTAATGAGAAGTGTCGTGAGGAGTCTGAGTGTGCTCATCAGGGCATGTGTAACGGGGGTACGGCCCAGTGCCCCACCTCTGAACCCAAGGCCAACTTCACCGCCTGCCACGGAGAAACTCAAGTGTGCCTCAACGGGGTGAGTGGATACCTGGCTACCTGTAGTGTGTAGTTAAATACCTGGCTACCTGTAGTGTGTAGTTAAATACCTGGCTACCTGTAGTGTTTAGTTAAATACCTGGCTACCTGTAGTGTTTAGTTAAATACCTGGCTACCTGTAGTGTGTAGTTAAATACCTGGCTACCTGTAGTGTTTAGTTAAATATCTGGGTACCTGTAGTGTGTAGTTAAATACCTGGCTACCTGTAGTGTTTAGTTAAATACCTGGCTACCTGTAGTGTTTAGTTAAATACCTGGCTACCTGTAGCCTGTAGTTAAATACCTGGCTACCTGTAGCGTGTAGTTAAATACCTGGCTACCTGTAGCGTTTAGTTAAATACCTGGCTACCTGTAGTGTGTAGTTAAATACCTGGGTACCTGTAGTGTTTAGTTAAATACCTGGCTACCCGTAGTGTGTAGTTAAATACCTGGCTACCCGTAGTGTGTAGTTAAATACCTGGCTACCCGTAGTGTGTAGTTAAATACCTGGCTACCTGTAGTTAAATACCTGGCTACCTGTAGTTAAATACCTGGCTACCTGTAGTTAAATACCTGGCTACCTGTAGTTAAATACCTGGCTACCTGTAGTTAAATACCTGGCTACCTGTAGCGTGTAGTTAAATACCTGGCTACCCGTAGTGTTTAATTACATTGAAAATAAGAATTTGTTCTTAACTGACTTGCCTAGTTAAATAAAGGTAAAAAAACATCTGACAGAAAATATCTAAAGACACTGAGAGGCAGCAGACTTTGTGAAAATTAATATTTGTGTCATTCTCAAAACTTTTGGCCACGACTGTACTATTATCCTGCACATTCTTAAAATAAAGTGGTGATCCGAACTTCCCTAAAACAGGGAATTTTTACTTGGATTAAATGTCAGGAATTGTGAAACTGAGTTTAAATGTATTTGGCTAAGGTGTATGTAAACTTCCGACTTAAACTGTATACCGGGATCCTCAACTCAGCCTAGAATCTGCTCTGACCTGCACTGTTTTTATTTCTAATAGAACGGAACGCCTCTCATTTTTACCGTGAATGTTGTTTGCTATGTTTATCTGTGTCTTGTCCAATCAGTCCCCACATATGACTTTTCCTCACATGAAAATAAAAGGGCTGTATTTTCCTACTAGCTCTGACTTTGCTAATTAGTGTTAGAGAATTTCCAGTCATTGGGTGATTTTCTTTACCTATACTGAAGTAGAAAGAAGGATCTATATAAGTTTAAATATTAGACATGTAAAAAACAGAACGTAAGCAGAATCCGTGTGGATGAAGCAACGTAGACCAACAAGACGTGACTGGACATGCACATGGTTTTAATCATACGTAGAGAACACCGGCCTGAACTTGTGAAGATCTTTGGACGGGAACATTAGCTAATCAGTTATAGGCACCATTAGACCTGCAGTAGGAGTGTGCATGTCACAGCACCAATAGAATCTATGCCCCAGTGTCTGAGCCAATAAGGGACTGGAAACCAAGCAAGACGACAAGATTCATACAGTGGATTGACGATATTATGTCAGGGTGAAACTGTATAAAAGCCAAGTACTAAGAATGGAGAGTCAGTTCTTCCATGGAATTGCTCGGCTTTGTTACTCTCTGTAATAAAGTCTATTTGAATTCACAAGCGCCGGTATCTGGGAAATATTTGATTCAATATTTCCACGACATTAGCTACTTTATTGAGAGAAAACATGTACTTACTATAAATGTGACATGTGGTTGTCCCACCTAGCTAAGCTAAATGCATTAAACTGTAAGTCGCTCTGGATAAATTACTAAAATGTCACATGATATCTCATCCCTTCTATTGGCTCCTCCTCCAGGGCTGTTCTGGCTCCATCTGTGAGAAGTATGGTCTGGAGGTCTGTACCTGTGCCAGCGTGGAGGGCAAGGACGAGACTGACGAGCTGTGCCACGTTTGCTGTAGTGAGAAAAGTGAGTCCTGTTACCACGTCCTCGCGGTCGGTCCCCTCCTGACATCACGTCCTCGCGGTCGGTCCCCCCCTGACACCACGTCCTCGCGGTCGGTCCCCTCCCGACACCACGTCCTCGCGGTCGGTCCCCTCCCGACACCACGTCCTCACGGTCCCCTCCTGTTACCACGTCCTCACGGTCGGTCCCCTCCCGACACCACGTCCTCACGGTCGGTCCCCTCCCGACACCACGTCCTCACGGTCCCCTCCTGTTACCACGTCCTCACGGTCGGTCCCCCCCTGACACCACGTCCTCACGGTCGGTCCCCTCCTGTTACCACGTCCTCGCGGTCGGTCCCCTCCCGACACCACGTCCTCACGGTCCCCTCCTGTTACCACGTCCTCACGGTCGGTCCCCTCCCGACACCACGTCCTCACGGTCGGTCCCCTCCCGACACCACGTCCTCACGGTCGGTCCCCTCCCGACACCACGTCCTCGCGGTCGGTCCCCTCCCGTTACCACGTCCTCGCGGTCTGTCCCCTCCCGTTACCACGTCCTCACGGTCCCCTCCTGTTACCACGTCCTCGCGGTCGGTCCCCTCCTGTTACCACGTCCTCACGGTCGGTCCCCTCCTGTTACCACGTCCTCGCGGTCGGTCCCCTCCTGTTACCACGTCCTCGCGGTCGGTCCCCTCCTGACACCACGTCCTCGCTGCCGGTGTTACCACGTCCTCGCGGTCGGTCCCCTCCTGTTACCACGTCCTCGCGGTCGGTCCCCTCCTGTTACCACGTCCTCACGGTCGGTCCCCTCCTGTTACCACGTCCTCACGGTCGGTCCCCTCCTGACACCACGTCCTCGCGGTCGGTCCCCTCCTGACACCACGTCCTCACGGTCGGTCCCCTCCCGACACCACGTCCTCGCGGTCGGTCCCCTCCTAACACCACGCCCTCACGGTCCCCTTCTGACGTTCATGTCGTTTTAGGACTTATATTGGAATTGTATTATGTCCTTTACAGGTTTAGCTACATTCTAGATACTTTCCAAACGTTCCTGGGTGTTTCAGAAATCCCGGTTGGAGGATTCCTGGTTGGAGGATTCCCTCGTGATTTTGGGAATCCTCCAATCAAGGATTTCTGGGGAAAAAGCTGAACATTTTCTTGAATTGTTCAATCTTACTTGCCAGCTTGTATGATCGCTACATTGTAAGACAATTTTTAAAGCTCTTCGAGATTTTTTTTGTAATGAATAGCGTTATAAAATATGACATTATTATTGACTCCTGTGATTCTCTCACGTTGCAGTGAACCCCAACACCTGCAGCAGTACGGGTTCAGAGAAGCTGGCCGGGTTCTTCAATAAGAAAGTCACCACGCTGCCTGCGGGGTCTCCCTGCAACGACTTCAAGGGCTACTGTGACGTGTTCATGAGGTGTCGGCTGGTGGACGCGGACGGCCCTCTGGCCAGACTGAAGAAGGCCATCTTCAACCCTGAGCTCTATGAGAACATTGCAGAGTGGATCGTGGTATGTAGCTTACTGACCAATTCTTCAACCCTGAGCTCTATGAGAACATCTAAAATGATAGTGTTATGTGTCGTTGCTGACTTGACTCACATTGTATTTTAATATCATACCATTTTCACACTACTGCACTGGCCTGGTTCTGTATACACCGTATTGTATAGTAAAGGAGATATCAGCACAAGCACAGTACTGGTCAGGTTGGTGTGAAAAGGGTATTATGGTCAACTGACCATTTTGGTTTTCAACCGATGTAAAGTGGCACACTGGCGTGCCTTGGGAAACTCTCACGTAAACCATGAAACTTATCCTAATCTTGTTTTTATATATATATATATATAAGGGCATTATTTTATATATATATATATATATATATATTAATAAAAATTAATGCACCTTTTTTTTTTACCCCGTTTTCTCCCCAATTTCGTGGTATCCAATTGTTTTAGTAGCTACTATCTTGTCTCATCGCTACAACTCCCGTACGGGCTCGGGAGAGACGAAGGTTGAAAGTCATGCGTCCTCCGATACACAACCCAACCAGCCGCACTGCTTCTTAATAACACAGCGCACATCCAATCCGGAAGCCAGCCGCACCAATGTGTCGGAGGAAACACTGTGCACTTGGCAACCTTGGTTAGCGCGCACTGCACCCGGCCCGCCACAGGAGTCGCTGGTGCGCGATGAGACAAGGATACCGGCCAACCCCTCCCTAACCCGGACGACGCTAGGCCAATTGTGCGTCGCCCCATGGACCTCCCGGTCGCGGCCGGTTACGACAGAGCCTGGGTGCGAACCCAGAGTCTCTGGTGGCACAGCTGGCGCTGCAGTACAGCGCCCTTAACCACTGCTCCACCCGGGAGGCCCTTTATTTAATTTTATGTACACTCAATTATAAATGTGACCTGTGGAATGTGCATGCCATGTTGACGTGGGATCACCGGCTCAGACAAGACATGAAATGTCACACGGTTCTATCTGTGTGACAGTGTTTGTCACAGAAAATAAGTACTTTGCAATATGGATCAAGATGAGATTGGAGGTAATTTAAAACCAAAATAAATTATTTGGAAAAGTTTTTGAGCCGCAGAAATGTTTATCCCATCAGGGTGTGACACAGTTTTTTTTTTTTTTAGTTGGGAACCACTGCAGTAGGTGTCACTATATACCATTAAATGTAATCTGTGTTTTCCATTTTCTAATTCCAGGCTCACTGGTGGGCAGTGTTGTTGATGGGCATCGCTTTGATCATGTTGATGGCTGGCTTCATTAAGATCTGTAGTGTCCACACCCCTTCCAGCAATCCCAAACTGCCTCCCCCCAAACCACTACCGGGTGAGTGTCTGTCTTCACACCCAGCTCTCCCACCCAAACCACTACCAGGTGAGTGTCTGTCTTCACACCCAGCTCTCCCACCCAAACCACTACCAGGTGAGTGTCTGTCTTCACACCCAGCTCTCCCACCCAAACCACTACCAGGTGAGTGTCTGTCTTCACACCCAGCTCTCCCACCCAAACCACTACCAGGTGAGTGTCTGTCGTCACACCCAGCTCTCCCACCCAAACCACTACCAGGTGAGTGTCTGTCGTCACACCCAGCTCTCCCACCCAAACCACTACCAGGTGAGTGTCTGTCGTCACACCCAGCTCTCCCACCCAAACCACTACCAGGTGAGTGTCTGTCGTCACACCCAGCTCTCCCACCCAAACCACTACCAGGTGAGTGTCTGTCTTCACACCCAGCTCTCCCACCCAAACCACTACCAGGTGAGTGTCTGTCGTCACACCCAGCTCTCCCACCCAAACCACTACCAGGTGAGTGTCTGTCGTCACACCCAGCTCTCCCACCCAAACCACTACCAGGTGAGTGTCTGTCGTCACACCCAGCTCTCCCACCCAAACCACTGGAGATACGAGCCGGTCTTCTCAATGGACTTACTTTACTCTACTTAGTCTTGTTTTCCTCTCTGTGGTCGTTTTGTTGGGGTGCGTTACAAACCTTCAGACGATTTGGGAAGTGGAGCAGACGAGCTGTTGATAGGTTGTGAACTAATCCGTCTCCCCCCTCGACACCAGGCACGCTAAAGAGGAGGAGAGCCCAGCAGCACGCACGGGACGCCCGAGACGCCCAGGTGCACCAGTCCCAGTCCCACCATGGAGGTGGAGATCACGGCCAGCACCACCCAGTCTCCGGAGGCCAGCGGCAGCAGCCCTCACGCCAGGCCCAGCCACAGCCCCAGCCTCAGAGGCATCACCGCAGCCAGGGCCAGCCTAGAGAAAACTACCAGATGGGTCAGATGAGACGCTGAGCTGTTGAGACACCGGGGCTCGGGGTGGGACGGCTCGGGGTGGGACCGCTAGGTCCGCTGCTCCTTCCATCGACTGCTCCTTGCCTTGGCTCCTCCACGTGCCTATCTATGTAACTGGTGGGACTGGGATTTGAACCGATTTGTGGGATTTTAATCCGGGTCTCCAGGGTGGGAATCTGACATCCTAACCATTTAGATCAACAGGATTTTCTTAGCTTTTTCTTGATTAGGATCAATGGAATCAAGGGAAAGGGAATCACACTTTAGTTTTTACATGTTTTTTTTAAGGATTTCCTCTTGGTCTAATGGTTAAGGTGTTGGGTTGCCACGTGGGAGGACCTGGGTTCGAATCCCACCAGTTTACACCTAACAGTAGGATAAAACACTTGCGTCAGTCCTTCCAAAGAACAGCCTAAACTGGTTGTTTACCATCCTCATACCCTCCATCTACAAACAAAACAGAGTTGAGAAAGTGAGAATAAACGGACCCCCCCTCCAACAACCACCACTGACTAGAGCTTGCAGCACGGCTGACCTCTTCGGTCTTGTTTTCTGTGGCTCTCTATGTGCAGTGGAATCCACCATCGGTCATTTTGTTTGACCATCCACCATTTTTTTTTCTTGTGGAGTGGATGGAAGTGACCATCCACCATTTTATTTTTTTGTGGAGTGGAAGTGACCATCCACCATTTTGTTTTGTGGAGTGGAGTGGAAGTGACCATCCACCATTTTGTTTTTTTTGTGGAGTGGAAGTGACCATCCACCATTTTGTTTTGTGGAGTGGAAGTGACCATCCACCATTTTGTTTTTTTGTGGAGTGGAAGTGACCATTGGCCATTTCCAATGCAGTAGGTCTTCGGTCTGCCTCTTTTTCCCACCAAATCTTTCTTTCTTTCAATGGAGTGCCAACGAGTGGAGGAATGGAATGGTTTCATCACGTGTAGCTTTACTACCTTTGGTCATGTTTCTTCTTTCGATTTGTAAAGTACCTCCTCTTTGAATGAGAACACCCATGTGATCCGTGGCTCCTGGTTGGTTGAAATGTTTTGTCAGCCATAGTAGCCAGGAAATGAAGTGAAAAACACTCGGAGGAGATTTGCTAAAACACAACATTTCAAACAAAACTGGGAAAAGAGACGAAGCTCTTCTCTTGGTTTCTCCATGTAGAGACTGACTGTCTTCTGCATGTGATTGTACAGATTTCAGTGTAACATAAGTGAAAAAACTAAACTATTTCTTCTACTGTAAATGTACGTATGATTCTTGACTGTGTTTTTGGGTTAGTACTGTACTCTCAGGACAGTAACACAAATGAAGATATCTGGAATAGTAAATGGACAGCATTTCACCAATCAAGTTCTTCTTTTACTGCAGTGATGGAATCACATGGATGGAATTCTCTATGGCGTTGTGTTTAGGGTCCAGTTGCTCTAGGTTCCAAGGGTTGAACAAAAAGGTCACCACCATTTTCCCACTACTTCTCACCTTTGACCTTTTGTGACTTTGAAGATCTCCAAGATCTCTTCATCGGGTAACGACTTGTTCTGATCACGTCATGATGACATGATGTAACGACTTGTTCCGATCGCGTTATGATGACATCATGATTAATGACTTGTTCCGATCGTGTCATGATGACATCACGATGTAACGACTTGTTCTGATGACATCATATGATGTAACGACTTGTTCTGATGACATCATGATGTAACGACTTGTTCTGATGACATCACGATGTAACGACTTGTTCTGATGACATCACGATGTAACGACTTGTTCTGATCACGTCACGATGACATCACGATGTAACGACTTGTTCTGATGACATCACGATGTAACGACTTGTTCTGATCACGTCACGATGACATCACGATGTAACGACTTGTTCTGATCACGTCACGGTGTAACGACTTGTTCTGATCACGTCACGATGTAATGATTCGGGATAGAAGAATCAGGGGAAAGAAAGGAAAGGGAACTTCATTTTTAGTTTTTACACACTTCTTCTTTTTCTTGATATGTTTTGATGCAGAAGAATAGAACAAATAACCACTAACGGAAAGCTGATGATTCTGCCTGTTATATTAGGTCAGTGATGCGTTTTTTTTTTTTTTTTTTTAAAGAGACATTTTATGGAACGCATTCAAAATGGCACCCTATTCACTATTTAGCCCTATGCACCCTGGTCAAAAGTAGTGCACTATATAGGGTTTAGGGTGCCATTTCGGACATACACTTACTTTAGTACGGAGTGCATTAATAGTATCAAATTGCTAGGTTTATGTGAGTGTGGAAAATAAATACAAAAACAATTCCAGAATGGATGAACAAAAAAAAACATTGAGTATAATTGATGTCAAACTGTTCATTTTCAATGTGGGCATGGAGTCATTTTTTTATTTTTTTTATTTTAAATATGACTACGGTTGATTTGACAAAAGGTCTGTACTAAATTGTCTGTTACGTAATTGATCACAACCGATAACTTGCCAATGATAGCTGGTGTTGACTAGTTTGGGTCTGTAGTTCAGACAGCAGGGGGAGGAGTTATTCCAAGATGGTGGCACTTTCAAACTAACACTAACACTATGTATAGAGCTAGAATCTGGATTGAGTGGTCTTCCATCCTGCAACAATGTGTGTGGAGGCCTGGATTGGGTTCGTTAGGCATCAAACGGAAGAAAACGGACTGCAACACGGAAGGGCCTACCTGGATTTGTCAACAAACAAAAAAAATGTTTTGAACACCGTTTTCTGCTGTTTGCCCTAATGAAGACGACCCTGTTGTGTTGCTCCTCTGTGTCCTTTACCGAGGTGAAGACTGTGGGCTTTTTACATTTAACATTGGTGTGCCATACATGTCTTTGTACTTGTGGGCGAACGAGTCATATCATTTTATGAATGAGTCACAACTTTTTTTTTTTTTATCATGACCTTCTATGTAGGAAAAGCCAGTAGGAAGGTCTCTAAAAGCCATGCACTAGTTAGAATGGATGTCACATAGCCTGGACCCAGACCTACTACTGCTGTCTGGCCAACTCCTATGGTAATTGTCATGCCAAACAGTGATTTGACTATGATTTTTTTAAAGATTTTTTTTTTGCATAAGAGTTGGCCAGAAAAACAGATGTGGGGGTCCCTGGATAGAAGTGTCAGGTTTTTTTTGAGGAGATAGAGACTACGAGACAGTAGTACTAGGTGTTTACTCCTGCCCTTTTAATACTACAAAGACGGTAGGCTGGGTTGATGTGGAACAGCATTTGGAACATAGCCTAGATCACGTAAACAACTTCAAAGCTAACCCCAACCATACTGTTCTGGGTCAAATCTGTTATTTTCCAACACTATCATGCTGACCCCAACCATACTGTTCTGGGTCAAATCTGTTATTTTCCAACACTATCATGCTGACCCCAACCATACTGTTCTGGGTCAAATCTGTTCTTTTCCAACACTATCATGCTGACCCCAACCATACTGTTCTGGGTCAAATCTGTTCTTTTCCAACACTATCATGCTGACCCCAACCATACTGTTCTGGGTCAAATCTGTTCTTTTCCAACACTATCATGCTAACCCCAACCATACTGTTCTGGGTCATTTCCAGCATGGTTCCAGCAGCTATGGTTTAATGTGTAACCAGGCCAGGGCAGTATAACTTGGTTTGGCTCGGTTCAGCTCGGTATTGTGAGAAGGGTAATGGACTCTGTTGGGGACTTAGACGCTTGTCTGTCTTCCATTGAATCCTGTATTTCACATTGCTGAATAACTGGGAGACTGGTCGCTAAATGGACCATGAAGGAAGCCGTTTTAATAAGAAAATATCTGACCAGCTAGCACACTCACAGTACACTAAGCCAGACTTTTTTCCCCCTGTAAACTTGTACAGTAGTTGGAGAATTTAAGAGTTTTAATTTGAAAATAAAAATCTACATTTTTGAAATCGAGGAAAAACTGTTCAGAAACAAAAACATCCCCTCCTCAAAACTTTCTCAGTAACACTTGATTTTTGAAGGGAACCTTCGTAAGTATTTTTATAACATTCATAAACCGTACATAAAACATTCATAAGCAGTACGTAAGTATTTCATAGTAGACATAATGTATTAAATACTTACACACTGATTATGAATGTGTTATAACATCTTATGTAGGTACCCTTTAAATAAAGTGTTACCAACCTCCCTGGGTTGTTCTCTTATCTATGCTAGTTGAAATGGGATTAGTTTTAAATATAATTTACTATAATTCTCCACCATCATGAAAATGGTAAAAAAAAAAAAAATCAGTGTGATGGACTTAAATGTTTCCTTCATTCTCATTTGGTTTAAGTCAGTTATCCTGTGGCATGGTTTCTTTAAATTATTATTATTTTTTTTTTTCCGTGGTCTTCATGATAAAGAAGGTTCTAAGCGTATTACGTGCACTGAAATGTCCACATTGAGTTGAATTTTTTGGGGGAAAAATGAAAAAAATGTTGTTAGGTGAAATGAAGATCTAGGCCCGAAAGAACACACAATGATTAAAAAGTTTTAAAAAACTACTGTCTGATTTTAATGTTCACTGTGTTTTATACAGTAGCAAACATTGTTGTTCACTTTGAACATTTTTACTAAAGAAATTCAAAAAATGTATTGTGTAATTCTTTTCTTTTTTTGAGTACTTTAAATGCATTAATTAAAAGACTTGTTAAAAATAAATTGGATTTGATTCACTGTATAAAAATGTGTTTAAAACTATTACTTGAATAATATTTTGTATTTAGTTCTATTGGTGTTTTATAGTAATTTCTCTCCAGTAATTCAGGTTTGGACTATGGTATTTCAGTGTGAATACAGTTGTAGTTTTGGCCTCGTCTGCTTGCTGTATGTATTTATTTAGTTATAGGCTTGTTACATTTGGTCATGGGGCGCAGCTGGCCAGATATTTTCAACCCTAAAACCACATTGATCTCCTAGATATCCATATCCTAGAGGAGGCTATTTAACTCTTGTTTATTCTAGCCTATAATCAAATAAATACAAACCAACTGGCAAGTGTCTTCACTGACATTTTCAACCTGTCTCTGACTGAGTCTGTAATACCTACATGTTGCAAGTAGACCACCATCGTCCCTTTGCCCAAGAACACCAAGGTAACCTGCCTAAATGACTACCGACCTGTAGCACTCACGTCTGTAGCCATGAAGTGCTTTGAAAGGCTGGTCATGGCTCACATCAGCACCATCATCCCAGAAACCCTACACCCACTCCAATTTGTATACCGCCCAAACAGATCCACAGATGATGCAGTCTCTATTGCACTCCACACTGCCATTTCCCACCTGGACAAAAGGAACACCTATGTGAGAATGCTGTTCATTGACTACAGCTCTGCGTTCAACACCATAGTGCCCTCAAAGCTCAGCAATAAGCTAAGGGTCCCTGGGACATAACTCCTCCCTCTGCAACTGGATCCTGGACATCCTGACGGGCTGCCCCCACGTGGTAAGGGTAGGTAACAACACATCTGCCACGCTGATCCTCAAGACGGGGCCCCTGAGGGGTGCGTGCTTAGTCCCCTCCTGTACTCCCTGTTCACCCATGACTGCATAGCCAAGCACGACTCCAACACAGTCATTAAGTTTGCCGACAACACACCGATGGTTGGCCTGATCACCGACAACGATGAGACGGCCTATAGGAAGGAGGTCAGAGACCTGGCAGTGTGGTACAAGGACAACAACCTCTCCCTCAACGTGATCAAGACAAATTAGCTGTTCGTGGCAAAGTAGGGCCGAGCATGCATCCATTCACATCGATGGGGCTGCAGTGGAGCGGGTCGAGAGTTTGAAGTTCCTTGGTGTCCACATCACCAACAAACTATCATGGTCCAAACACACCAAGACAGTTGTGGAGAGGGCACAACAACACCTAAAAATGGAGCTCTATAGGAGAAAGCCCTGTAGCAAAAATTGCCTTACTGCAGTGTTCGTTAAGGGCTTGTAAGTAAGCGTTTCACTGTAAGGCAAGACCTGTTGTATTTGGCGCATGTGACAAATACAATTTGATTTGATTTTCACGAGGTGCTGTATCTGGGGTGGCAGGTGGCCTAGTGGTTAGAGCGTTGGACTAGTAACCAAAAGGTTGCAAGATCAAATCCCCTTAACAACTGCCTTGTTAAGGGGCAGAATGACTGGCAGCTCAGGGATTTGATCTTGCAACCTTTCAGTTACTAGTCCAACGCTCTAACCACTAGGCTACCTGCCGCCCCAGATACAGTACCTCATGAAAATCAAATCAAATTGTTCCTAGGCCGTCATTGAAAATAAGAATTTGTTCTTAACGGACTTGCCTAGTTAAATAAAGGTAAAATTTTTAAAAAACGGGGTTTTGAAAATCATGATGTTACAGAACCCCATAGTATCCTGTCCATACAGTATGGTTTCCATGGAAATCACCGGGCGAAAGCACATGTCAGGACATGTGGTGTGTCATTGATTGTCAACACAGATCCTCAATACTGTTACGGTGCAGTGGTGCACAATGCAATGTCACCCATAACAGTTGGATAGGTTCAATATACTGCAGGAGCAGCAGTATCTCTCTAGCTTTCCATTATGTATCTAAGGTACTGGTGTAGGTAGGCTGTGCTGGTCTGGCCATATTCCACAGATCAAATTAGCCTGAAATCCAGATCTGCTTGACGTTCCACTTCCTGTACTCTGTGGGAGGAGCTCAATTGGTTTTAGCTTGAGTCCGTTCCTCCGTCCTCCCCTCGTATTTTTTTTAATTTTACCTTTATTTAACTAGGCAAGCCAGTTAAGAACAAATTCTTATTTTCAATGACGGCCTAGGAACAGTGGGTTAACTGCCTGTAACGACAGATTTGTACCTTGTCAGCTCGGGGGTTTGAACTTGCAACCTTCCGGTTACTAGTCCAACGCTCTAACCACTAGGCTACCCTGCTGCCTCTAACCACTAGGCTACCTGCTGCCCCTAACCACTAGGCTACCCTGCTGCCCCTAACCACTAGGCTACCCTGCTGCCCCTAACCACTAGGCTACCCTGCTGCCCCTAACCACTAGGCTACCCTGCTGCCCCTAACCACTAGGCTACCCTGCTGCCTCTAACCACTAGGCTACCCTGCTGCCTCTAACCACTAGGCTACCCTGCTGCCCCTAACCACTAGGCTACCCTGCTGCCTCTAACCACTAGGCTACCTGCTGCCCCTAACCACTAGGCTACCTGCTGCCCCTAACCCACCTGCTGCCTCTAACCACTAGGCTACCCTGCTGCCTCTAACCACTAGGCTACCTGCTGCCCCTAACCACTAGGCTACCTGCTGCCCCTAACCACTAGGCTACCTGCTGCCCCTAACCACTAGGCTACCCTGCTGCCTCTAACCACTAGGCTACCCTGCTGCCCCTAACCACTAGGCTACCTGCTGCCTCTAACCACTAGGCCACCCTGCTGCCCCTAACCACTAGGCTACCTGCTGCCTCTAACCACTAGGCCACCCTGCTGCCCCTAACCACTAGGCTACCTGCTGCCTCTAACCACTAGGCCACCCTGCTGCCCCTAACCACTAGGCTACCTGCTGCCTCTAACCACTAGGCCACCCTGCTGCCCCTAACCACTAGGCTACCTGCTGCCTCTAACCACTAGGCTACCTGCTGCCTCTAACCACTAGGCCACCTGCTGCCCCTAACCACTAGGCTACCCTGCTGCCTCTAACCACTAGGCTACCTGCTGCCTCTAACCACTAGGCTACCTGCTGCCTCTAACCACTAGGCTACCTGCTGCCTCTAACCACTAGGCCACCTGCTGCCCCTAACCACTAGGCCACCTGCTGCCTCTAACCACTAGGCTACCCTGCTGCCTCTAACCACTAGGCTACCCTGCTGCCCCTAACCACTAGGCCACCTGCTGCCTCTAACCACTAGGCTACCCTGCTGCCTCTAACCACTAGGCTACCTGCTGCCCCTAACCACTAGGCTACCTGCTGCCCCTAACCACTAGGCCACCTGCTGCCTCTAACCACTAGGCTACCCTGCTGCCTCTAACCACTAGGCTACCTGCTGCCCCTAACCACTAGGCTACCTGCTGCCTCTAACCACTAGGCCACCTGCTGCCCCTAACCACTAGGCCACCCTGCTGCCTCTAACCACTAGTCTACCTGCTGGTTACTAGTCCAACGCTCTAACCACTAGGCCACCTGCTGCCTCTAACCACTAGGCTACCCTGCTGCCCCTAACCACTAGGCCACCCTGCTGCCCCTAACCACTAGTCTACCTGCTGGTTACTAGTCCAACGCTCTAACCACTAGGCTACCTGCTGCCTCTAACCACTAGGCTACCCTGCTGCCTCTAACCACTAGGCTACCCTGCTGCCTCTAACCACTAGGCTACCCTGCTGCCTCTAACCACTAGGCTACCTGCTGGTTACTAGTCCAACGCTCTAACCACTAGGCCACCTGCTGCCTCTAACCACTAGGCTACCCTGCTGCCCCTAACCACTAGGCTACCCTGCTGCCTCTAACCACTAGGCTACCCTGCTGCCTCTAACCACTAGGCTACCCTGCTGCCTCTAACCACTAGGCTACCTGCTGCCTCTAACCACTAGGCCACCTGCTTTTGAAAAATATCAAAAGGTAACGGAGGAGTGGAAACGTGGAAACAAAGGCACTTTTATGTAATGAGACTCCTGTCGTACTGCATGTTTGGCATATGACACTGAGAACAGGGAGTTTGTTATCACAAACTGACTGGTACCCAGGCTAAGAATGAACAGCTACTTAGACAACTAATCCTTCCAGTCCTTTTTTTCCCTGCACAGCGGGCTTACCTGTTGCTCCTGGCCAAGATGACCTAAGGCAACTCCGGCGACCAAAGCAGATTAAGGAAAGGAGGACTCCAAGCTAGGCTGAGAAGACGGGCTACACGGCCTCCTCTTCCTAGTATCCTGAGGTCCAGCTGAAAATACGGGCTACATGGCCTCCTCTTCCTAGTATCCTGATGGCTAGCTGAGAAGACGGGCTACACGGCCTCCTCTTCCTAGTATCCTGATGGCTAGGCTGAAAATATGGGCTACATGGCCTCCTCTTCCTAGTATCCTGATGTCCAGCTGAAAAGACGGGCTACACGGCCTCCTCTTCCTAGTATCCTGATGGCTAGCTGAGAAGAAGGGCTACATGGCCTCCTCTTCCTAGTATCCTGATGGCTAGCTGAGAAGAAGGGCTACATGGCCTCCTCTTCCTAGTATCCTGATGGCTAGCTGAGAAGACGGGCTACACGGCCTCCTCTTCCTAGTATCCTGATGGCTAGCTGAGAAGAAGGGCTACAAGGCCTCCTCTTCCTAGTATCCTGATGGCTAGCTGAGAAGAAGGGCTACAAGGCCTCCTCTTCCTAGTATCCTGATGGCTAATGTCCAACTAAACCTTGTGAACTCAGAGCAAGGCTTCAATCGCAGAGGGACATCAGGGAATGCTATGTCTTAGCTTTCCCTGAGATGCGTCTTATGGACAGTTCACTCGACTCTGCTATTAAACCACACCGGCTTCTCCATATTCCGAATGGATCGGACGGCGGCTTCTGGTAAGAGTCCAGGGGGAGGGGTATGTTTCCTCATAAGCAATTCCTGGTGTAGTGAAGTTGAAAACATTGTGAGCTCCTGTTCACCTGACCTAGAGTTTCTGACGCTAAATACTGACCCCACTATATGATGAGGAAATTCACATACCACCACAAGCTAACATCAAGGCTGCGCTCAGCGAACTGTACAACAACATTAGCCAGCAATAATCCTCTCAACCCGGAAGCAGTCTTTATTGTTGCGGGTGACTTTAACCAAGCCCATCTAAAATCATTTTTGCCCCAAATATCATCAACAGGATCCAGCGTTCTTGACCATGTATACACAAACAGACGTTAAGCATACAAAGCCACCCCCCCCCCCACCCCCATTTCGGCCAATCAGATCACATCTCTCTGTTCCTACTCCCCTCCTACAAGCAGCAACTCAAGAGGGACTGGATCCTGAAACTGGATCCTGGAGGAAGTCTAGGATCCAGTTGCAGAGGGTGGTGTCCAGCCGGGCAGACCACAGGCTGTGAGGATTGGCAACATCACCTCCTCCACACTGACTCTTAAACACAAGGGCCCCCCCCAGGGGTGTGTCCTCAGTCCTCTGCTGTACTCCCTGTTCACCCATGACTACGTGGCTTTGCACGTCAACAACTCCTTCATCAAGTTTGCTGACGACACAATAATTGTAAGCCTGATAACCAACAACAACGAGCCAGCCTATAGGGAGGAGGTAAGTGAACTGGTGAACTGGTGCCACGACAACAACCTCTCCCTCAATGTCAGCAAAACAAAGGAGTTAATTGTTGACTTCAGGAAGTGGAGGAGGGAACATGCCCCGATCTGGCAACAACGGCACTGCAGTAGAGAGTCAAGAGTTTTAATTTCCTTGGCTGTCAGAGTCACAAGTTTTAAATTCCTTGGCGTCCACATCACTGAGGAACTTGTCAATGGACCAACAACACCATCAGTCTACATAAGACTAATACAACTTAAAACTGAATAATAATTGTTATTATACTAATAATGTTCAATATTCACAGAAAAACACAGTCAACACCGAAGCCTCTCCCCAATGTGACATTATGGTATGAAAATCTCTTCTGGCCAAAGTGGCTTCAAATCTGTCACTGAACATCTCAAAGCCTCTGAGACCATGATCCAGGATAACAATATAGTATGGGACCAGGCTAACTATGACTGTCAGAGTATGGGACCAGGCTAACTATGGCTGTCAGAGTATGGGACCAGGCTAACTATGACTGTCAGAGTATGGGACCAGGCTAACTATGACTGTCAGAGTATGGGACCAGGCTAACTATGGCTGTCAGAGTATGGGACCAGGCTAACTATGACTGTCAGAGTATGGGACCAGGCTAACTATGACTGTCAGAGTATGGGACCAGGCTAACTATGACTGTCAGAGTATGGGACCAGGCTAACTATGACTGTCAGAGTATGGGACCAGGCTAACTATGACTGTCAGAGTATGGGACCAGGCTAACTATGACTGTCAGAGTATGGGACCAGGCTAACTATGACTGTCAGAGTATAGGACCAGGCTAACTATGACTGTCAGAGTATGGGACCAGGCTAACCATGACTAAAATATACACTACCGGTCCAAAGTTTTAAAACACCTACTCATTCAAGGGTTTTTCTTTATTTGTACTATTTTCTACATTGTAGAATAATAGTGAAGGCATCACAACTATGAAATAACACATATGGAATCATGTAGTAACCAAAAAAGTGTTAAACAAATCAAAATATATTTTATTTTTGAGATTCTTCAAATAGCCACCCTTTGCCTTGATGACAGCTTTGCCTGGATGAACTGACCCAGGGTACTGTAATGAAGTTATCTGACCAGGGAAGAAGCAACAGAAGAAGCAGACAGTAGCGGTGCCATGTTAGCCACATTACAACCTTTGTGTTGTGATAATTGCGTTGTTTGCTCTATAAACTGTTAGTTCATCTGCCTTGACACCGTGATAAATAGGCCTAAAGGCAGAGACAATAAGTAGACACACTGGCAGAATAAATTCAACCACACCTTTGTTTTATCACAAAACCGACACTTTAATTAGGTCAGGTGGAAATGTCTGACAAATCTCAACTCCATAAAAGGAGGAAATTGCCATCGCCTGATCTCGCTGCTTTCTCTTCCTTAACTCCATCTCATCCAGAAGTTCTGTGCGTCCATGAATCCACGTAAGTCCACCGACTCTGTTACCTGTCATGTTACCTTTCTGAATTATCTGTGGCGATCGGGAGAGTGGGCCATTCAGTTACTGTTAATAGTTATTACCGCGGAGCGCGGCTTGGAGCGCAGCTTCAAACATATTGTGTAATGTGAATTGTCAATGATCACGGCCCTACAGATCCTCATAGGCCAATTACCTAATCGATATGGTTCATGTGTATTGAAATGAATTATATGTACACATGAAGACTGTTGAAAGCGTGAAATGAGAAACGTCATTGTTTGCTAACTGATTGACTTGGATCATGGGGATTATAGATTGTATAACCATTCACTGTTTGTATTCTTTCATGATTTATGATAATAATGACTGAAATGATTTGATATTTGATTATGAATTTGATTGTATACATGTTATTTGTTTCCTTTGTGATGCAGCACAGACTACTCAGTAAATATACCACTTTATGGTTAAAGGAATTCCTGCCTCAGTCTCATCCATTCGTCTGTCACCTGACACATGACCACCTGTTCACCTTCACTGTCAGTCATCCTACCTGTCCAGCTACCCACACAGATTCCACTAATCTTTCAGTTGTTGTCTTAGGTCTCTCTTCATGTGGTGTTGTGGTGTCTCTCTTCATGTGGTGTTGTGGTGTCTCTCTTCATGTGGTGTTGTGGTGTCTCTCTTCATGTGGTGTTGTGGTGTCTCTCTTCATGTGGTGTTGTGGTGTCTCTCTTCATGTGGTGTTGTGGTGTCTCTCTTGCTGTGGTGTCTCTCTTCATGTGGTGTTGTGGTGTCTCTCTTGCTGTGGTGTCTCTCTTCATGTGGTGTTGTGGTGTCTCTCTTCATGTGGTGTTGTGGTGTCTCTCTTCATGTGGTGTTGTGGTGTCTCTCTTCATGTGGTGTTGTGGTGTCTCTCTTCTTGTGGTGTCTCTCTTCTTGTGGTGTCTCTCTTGCTGTGGTGTCTCTCTTGCTGTGGTGTTGTGGTGTCTCTCTTGCTGTGATGTGTGTTTGTTCTATATTTAAATTGTATTTTTTATTCCAGCCCCGTCCCCCGCAGGAGGCCTTTTGCCTTCTGGTAGGCCGTCATTGTAAATAAGAATTTGTTCTTAACTGACTTGCCTAGTTTAAAAAAAAGGTTAAATAAAATGCGTTCATATTTTTGACAACTTTTACTTTTACTTCACTACAGTCTTAAAGAAAATGTATATACTTTTTACTCCGTACATTTTTCCTGACACCCAAAAGTACTCGTTACATTATGAATGTTTAGCAGGACAAAAATGGTTCAGTTCACACACTTATCAAGAGAACATCCCTGGTCATCTCTACTGCCCTTATCAAGAGAACATCCCTGGTCATCTCTACTGCCCTTATCAAGAGAACATCCCTGGTCATCTCTACTGCCCTTATCAAGAGAACATCCCTGGTCATCTCTACTGCCCTTATCAAGAGAACATCCCTGGTCATCTCTACTGCCTCTGATCTGGCGGACTCACTAAACAGAGAACATCCCTGGTCATCCCTACTGCCTCTGATCTGGTGGACTCACTAAACAGAGAACATCCCTGGTCATCCCTACTGCCTCTGATCTGGTGGACTCACTAAACACATGCTTTGTTTGTAAATGATGCCTGAGTGATAAAGTATGCCCCTGGCTGTCTGTATTTTGTTTATTTACATTTTAAACACAAACAATTGTCCCATCTAGTTTGCTTAATATAAGGAATTTGTAATGATTCTGATAATTGAGTACATATTTGCTATTACATTTACTTTTGATACTTGAGTATATTTAAATCCTCAAGAAATATTTCACTGAGTGACTCACTTTCACTTGAGTCATTTCCTATTAAGGTATCTGAACATTTACTCAAGTATGTAAAATTGGGTACTTTTTCCACCACTGAACAACTGTAACACGTTAGGAGTATCTTCATCCATTGTCAAACTGTTGCATTTATCAGATTAGTTTTTTTTTTAACCTTTTAACAATTTTGATGACTCTTGATCAATGCTCATTCGTTTATTTTTTTTTAAATTTTTTTCAGCAGTCCCCACTTCTCTTGTATTATCAGGGAACCGCTGACAGTAACATTCTTTCCGTTTATTAATTTGTTAATTAAGAGGCGGTGTGGTTGAAATACAATACTCTGCTATTCTAACTGTACCAGCGCTCCCTGTTTCAATGTGCCTGCATGGGTGGCTGTGTGGGACTGGGAGGGTGGCCACTAGTGGTCTATAGTAGATTTGCAGTCTGGCTTTTCTCTGGAAGACAAAAGAACCACGAGACGAGAAAGGCTAAATAAAATCACAAATTCCATTCACTTGGCTTTATGTGTGTTTCAGAATATTTTGGGGATGTTACTCAGGGGCATTTCTAATAATTTATTATAGTTTCAGCTATCAGACACGTTTACTAAAAATTATTTTGTTATGCTAAATTCTGCAGAATTGCATCCTGGGAAAATTGAAAAACACTCATATTTTACGAGTAAAATAACAGTTCAAACGTGTTTTTACCTCTCCATCTACAAGTAGACAAAATAACACTGAACATTAATTTAATTGATTGGCTTTTTTCTCAATAGCCGTGGTGCTATAACCATTAGACTAACACGTTTGCACGGGAACCACTATCCCACATTACTCGTGTACAACTCATACTTACCTGGCAAGGGAGACACCGTGATCAAGAAGGCGGTTCACCCAGGGCGAGGCTCAGCCATTGCACTCCGGCTGTGCTGACCCCTGCGAATTTCTCAAATGTGGAAATCTCGATTGCAAAATTTCTGGTAGTGGGGGACTGCGTTCGCGCTCTCCCCTGATTTAATTGTTAAAGAAAGCCGATGTTTTCACAAATAGATACCTACATTATTTGGTGATTGTGGTTTTAAAGGCGTTCCTTACAATCAAAAAGATTTTTATCCATGTCCATCGCTTTGCTCGGTCCTGAATCCGATTCACGTGTTGTTTTCTACTGTTAGAAATATGTGAAAAATATTCATGAAATCACCTCTGCTTAGTCTAATACAGTCACAACTAAAAGAGACCAAAAACGATTTAGTCCAATCACCGTACGCCAAAATATGTGGCTGTCCATGTTTCTGATTTGTGTGTGTGTTCGTGCAAGTGGGAAACATGTTGACCCTACTTGTGTTGAGAAACACCAATGCCATCCTCATCTCTTTCATGTTGACAAAACGGTCTATCACTCTGTCATACAGTACACACTTTTATTTGCTGTTGTCCTAGGCTACCTGTATAAAATGCTTGCTCGCTAACCTTCCTTTAAAATTTTTGCTCGCTAAACTTCCTTTAATGGGCAACGTTAGCTAGTTAACATTATTAGCCTTCTACATCTAGCTATATATTGAACTTCCATCATCTCCGGCCAGGGGCACAACAATGTATGTATTAATGGTTGGATCAGAAAGCATCAGATAAATGGCCTACCGACACGTATAGAGACAAAGGGACGTTGTGTCACTCGATGCTTTCTCCTGTGAGATACATTCAGCCTCTTGCGAATACAAGGGAAATTATGAAACACGGAGAGACGAAAGATACATTTTTTTATTTATTTTATTTTTGAATTGGGAAGCCTGTCTTCCCTTTGGCATCCACGAATAGACGCCACTGGAAACAGATCCATACTTGTCAGCCTGACATCAGTCACTTCCCCTCTGCAGTCCTGGAGACACCACTGCAGCAGCTCTTATATCCGGTCTCAGATGCCTTCCCACCCAGTAAAACAGGGTTCCTCAACTAACAGCCCGCGGGTGATTTTTCATTTCATCAGATTATCCTGCCAACCTCCAGAGGGAGTCAGATGCCATTGTGTCTGGATATTTTACAAGTGTAGACAGAGCTGGACAGTGAAACTACACTGCTCAAAAAAATAAAGGGAACACTAAAATAACACATCCTATATCTGAATGAATGAAATATTCTTATTAAATACTTCTTTCTTTACATAGTTGAATGTGCTGACAACAAAATCACACAAAAATGATCAATGGAAATCAAATTTATCAACCCATGGAGGTCTGGATTTGGAGTCACACTCAAAATTAAAGTGGAAAACCACACTACAGGCTGATCTAACTTTGATGTAATGTCCTTAAAACAAGTCAAAATGAGGCTCAGTAGTGTGTGGCCTCCACGTGCCTGTATGAACTCCCTACAACGCCTGGGCATGCTCCTGATGAGGTGACGGATGGTCTCCTGAGGGATCTCCTCCCAGACCTGGACTAAAGCGAGACATGATGTCCCAGATGTGCTCAATTGGATTCAGGTCTGGGGAACAGGCAGGCCAGTCCATAGCATCAATGCCTTCCTCTTGCAGGAACTGCTGACACACTCCAGCCACATGAGGTCTAGCATTGTCTTGCATTAGGAGGAACCCATGGCCAACTCCACCAGCATATGGTCTCACAAGGGGTCTGAGGATCTCATCTTGGTACATAATGGCAGTCAGGCTACCTCTGGCGAGCACATGGAGGGCTGTGCAGACCCCAAAGAAATGCCACCCCACATCATGACTGACCCACCGCCAAACCGGTCATGCTGGAGGATGTTGCAGGCAGCAGAACGTTCTCTACGGCGTCTCCAGACTGTCATGTCTGTCACATGTGCTCAGTGTGAACCTGCTTTCATCTGTGAAAAGCACAGGGCGCCAGTGGCGAATTTGCCAATCTTGGTATTCTCTGGCAAATGCCAAACGTCCTGCACGGTGTTGGGCTGTAAAAGCACAACCGCCACCTGTGGATGTCGGGCCCCCATACCACCCTCATGGAGTCTGTTTCTGACAGTTTGAGCAGACACATGCACATTTGTGGCCTGCTGGAGGTCATTTTGCAGGGCTCTGGCAGTGCTCCTCCTGTTCCTCCTTGCACAAAGGCGGAGGTAGTGGTCCTGCTGCTGGGTTGTTGCCCTCCTTCGGCCTCCTCCACGTCTCCTGATGTACTGGCCTGCTGGTAGCGCCTCCATGCTCTGGACACTACGTTGACAGACACAGCAAACCTTCTTGCCACAGCTCGCATTGATGTGCCATCCTGGATGAGCTGCACTATCTGAGCCACTTGTGTGGGTTGTAGACTCCGTCTCATGCTACCACTAGAGTGAAAGCACTGCCAGCATTCAAAAGTGACCAAAACATCAGCCAGGAAGCATAGTAACTGAGAAATGGTCTGTAGTCACCACCTGCAGAACCACTCCTTTATTGGGGGATGTCTTGCTAAATGCCTATAATTTCCACCTGTTGTCTATTCCATTTGCACAACAGCATGTGAAATGTATTGTCAATCAGTGTTGCTTCCTAATTGGACAGTTTGATTTCACAGAAGTGTGATTGACTTGGAGTTACATTGTGTTGTTTATTTTTTTAAGCAGTGTATTTAAATAACACATTTTTCCCTCTAAAAGTATTGACAGGTGGCACCGTTGACTGATTACATCAATATCCTTCTTACAATAAATTAATCATATTTTGAAAGAATAACTGAAAATAATTTGCATAAAGAAAAGGACCGGGAAGTCTGGTCACAATAAAGACACATTTTTTTTATTCCATGTGTCGATGTAACTTTACGTCCGTCCCCTCGCCCATACCCGGGCTCGAACCTCACCCATACGCGGGCTCAAACCTCGCCCATACCCGGGCTCAAACCTCGCCCATACCCGAGCTCAAACCTCGCCCATACCCGGGCTCAAACCTCGCCCATACCCGGGCTCGAACCTCGCCCATACCCGCGCTCGAACCTCACCCATACCCGTGCTCGAACCTCGCCCATACCCGCGCTCAAACCTCACCCATACCCGCGCTCAAACCTCGCCCATACCCGGGCTCGAACCAGGGACCCTCAGCACACAGACAACAGTCACCCACGAAGCATCGTTACCCATCGCTCAACAAAAGCTGCGGCCCTTGCAGAGCAAGGGGAACCACTACTTCAAGGGCTCGAAGCGAGTGACGTCGATTGAAATGCTATTAGCGCGCACCACCGCTAACTAGCTAGCCATTTCACACCCGTTACATAGACATCCTGGAAATATGGGCACAATGTGCCTTCGGGAAAGTATTCAGACCCCTTCACTTTTTTCACATTTTGATACGTTACAGCCTTATTCTAAAATCAATTGAATTGTTTTTTTCCTCATCAATCTACACACAATACCCCATAATGACAAAGCAAAAAAAATGAACAATTCAGGCCAAAAATAGTTACATCTTGGTTTCATGAGGCCAGAGAATTTTGTTTCTCGTGGTCTGAGAGTCTTTTAGGTGCCTTTAGGCAAACTCCAACCGGGCTGTCATGTGTCTTTTACTGAGGAGTGGCTTCTGTCTGGGTACGATACCATAAAGGCCTGATTGGTGGAGTGCTGCAGAGATGATTGTCCTTCTGGAATGTTCTCCCATCTCCACAGAGGAACTCTGGTGCTCTGTCAGTGACCATTGGGTTCTTGGCCACCTCTCTGACCAAGGCCTTTCTCCCCCAATTGCTCAGTTTAGCCATGTAATCAGCTCTAGGAAGAGTCTTGGTGGTTCCAAACTTCTTCCATTTAAGAATGATGGAGATCACTGTCTTCTTGGGGACATTCAAAGCTGCATACATTTTTGGTACCCTTCCTCTGATCTGAGCCTCGACACAATCCTGTCTCGGAGCGCTACGGACAATTCCTTCGACCTCATGGTTTGTTTTTTGCTTTGACATGCAACGGTCAATTATGGGACTTTATATAGACAGGTGTGTGTCTTTCCAAATCATGTCCAATCAATTGACTTTATCACAGGTGGCCAATGAAGTTGTAGAAACATCGTAAGGATGATCAATGGAAACATGATGCACCTGAACTCAATTTCGAGTCTCATAGCAAAGATTCTGAAATACTTGTGTAAATAAGGTATTTTCTCTTTTTTATTTTTAATACGTTTGCAAAAATTTCTAAAAACCTGTTTTCGTTTTGTCATTATAGGATATTGTGTGTAGATTGAGGAACATGTTTTAATTTAATCAATTTTAGAATAAGGCTGTTATGTAACTAAATGTGGAAAAAGTAAAGGGGTCTGAATACTTTCCGAAGGCATTTTAGAATTAAGGGGTCTGAATACTTTCCGAAGGCCGTTTAGAATTAAGGGGTCTGAATACTTTCCGAAGGCAGTTTAGAATTAAGGGGTCTGAATACTTTCCGAAGGCATTTTAGAATGAAGGGGTCTGAATACTTTCCGAAGGCATTTTAGAATGAAGGGGTCTGAATACTTTCCGAAGGCATTTTAGAATGAAGGGGTCTGAATACTTTCCGAAGGCATTTTAGAATTAAGGGGTCTGAGTACTTTCCGAAGGCAGTTTAGAATTAAGGGGTCTGAATACTTTCCGAAGGCAGTTTAGAATTAAGGGGTCTGAATACTTTCCGAAGGCATTTTAGAATTAAGGGGTCTGAATACTTTCCGAAGGCAGTTTAGAATTAAGGGGTCTGAATACTTTCCGAAGGCAGTTTAGAATGAAGGGGTCTGAATACTTTCCGAAGGCAGTTTAGAATTAAGGGGTCTGAATACTTTCCGAAGGCCGTTTAGAATTAAGGGGTCTGAATACTTTCCGAAGGCCGTTTAGAATTAAGGGGTCTGAATACTTCCCGAAGGCAGTTTAGAATTAAGGGGTCTGAATACTTTCCGAAGGCAGTTTAATATTATATATTCAATAAACAAAGTAATGAACAAAAAGTCCCTCCTACCATGATACTTTGTATGATAGGCAGATGTAGACCTATCCATAGCCTGCATACCTCCTATACTCTTAGAAAAAAAGATGCTATCTAGACCCTGAAACAGTTCTTCGGCTGTCCCCATAGGACAAGCCTTTTGAAGGAGGCTTTTTGGTTCCAGGAAGAAACCCTTTTGGGGTTCCATGTGAAACCCTTTACATAGAGAGTTCTACATGGAACCCAAAAGAGTTCTAAATGTAGCCAAAAAGGGTTCTACCCGGAACCAAAAAGGGTTGTCATTTGGGGAAAGCCGAAGATCCCTTTTGGAACCCTTTTTTCTAAAAGTGAATAACTCTTGACTGTCCTCTGGAAGAACACCAGAGCCTCGTCCAGCCTGTGTAGTGCCTTGTACACCAGGCCCATGTGGAAAGAGAGTTCTCCAACGTCCTCAGTCCAGCCACTGCTGTTTCAAGAATCTCCCCAGGCACTTCAGACCCTCTGGGGTTTACCTACCGCCACATAGACTGAGAAAACAGTACTGGCCCCAGGGAGAGGATGGATCTTCACAGGATGACAGAAAGGCCCTGTAACAGCGAGAAAGTGTTTTGTCTTGGGAATGTTGTGTTTGAGGACTCTCCTTGTTCGGCTCTGGAGCTGAGGACCTTCCAGCTGCAGCTCGGCTTGTGATCCTCAGGTTAAACACAGACATTCCATTCAATCTACCAACAGAGGCATTCAATGGAGACATCGATTGTATAATAACGATAACAGCCTTTTATGATCCAATGGCTCACAAATTACAATTGTTACTTACCACTTTTCAAGGTGGTATTGTGGATAATATCTGATTTATTCGCAGAAAGGCAGCCAGTCATCAGATCATGGCGGTTTAATCTGTCACATTACAGAACAGGAGCCTTTGTGAGTCTGTTTGGTTATAAATGAATGGATAAAAGTGATGGCATTATGCAACAGGTTTTCTACCAACAATCTTTATCAATGATTGTTTTGCGACGAAGCCTGGTTCCATATCTATTTAACTCCTATGGTTGTTGTCAAGTCAATGCACAAAGGAGTTGTCAAGACAACACAAACAGCTCTGGGACCAGGCTATTTCGCTCCTCGGTGCCATGATAACAAGTTTTACTTAAAAAATACAAGACACCATTTTTTATTAATTTTTATTATGCATCCAAGTAATAATATTTGTTTACACAAACAGGAATACATTTGTCACATTGAAATAGTTTGGATAATATTTCCATGACAACAATACAAAATCAAAAACAGAAAAAGCACAACAATAAACAAACATAATAATTGAATATTATACAATGGCAACAACACGTATAACTGCCATACACGAAATTCATGAATTGTAACAGTGGTAGTTGTTATATTTGTTATTTCTCAGGGTTTCTTTAGATACGCACGTGGCGCACGTGGTCTCTTTCGGTGAGTATGAAGTGTATGGTCAAAATTGCAATCTAAAGCCTACATTAAAGCTATACCTTCTGCAATTACAACGCAGACATTACTACAACAACAAAAATGTCATCAAATGGGTCTGGGTTAATTGTCTGCATGAATCTCATTTACATAAAACTGACATGTGTAGTCCAAATGGAATCTAATTTACATAAAACTGACATGTGTAGTCCAAATGGAATCTCATTTACATAAAACTGACATGTGTAGTCCAAATGGAATCTCATTTACATAAAACGGACACGTGTAGTCCAAATGGAATCTAATTTACATAAAACTGACATGTGTAGTCCAAATGGGATCTCGTTTACATAAAACTGACATGTGTAGTCCAAATGGAATCTCATTTACATAAAACTGACAGGTGTAGTCCAAATGGAATCTCATTTACATAACACTGACATGTGTAGTCCAAATGGAATCTCATTTACATAAAACTGACAGGTGTAGTCCAAATGGAATCTCATTTACATAACACTGACAGGTGTAGTCCAAATGGAATCTCATTTACATAAAACTGACATGTGTAGTCCAAATGGAATCTCATTTACATAAAACTGACAGGTGTAGTCCAAATGGAATCTCATTTACATAAACCTGACAGAGGTGTAGTCCAAATGGAATCTCATTTACATAAAACTGACAAGAGGTGTAGTCCAAATGGAATCTCATTTAGATAAAACTGACAAGAGGTGTAGTCCAAATGGAATCTCATTTAGATAAAACTGACAAGAGGTGTGGTCCAAATGGAATCTCATTTACATAAACCTGACAGATGTGTGGTCCAAATGGAATCTCATTTACATAAACCTGACAGAGGTGTGGTCCAAATGGAATCTCATTTACATAAACCTGACAGGTGTAGTCCAAATGGAATCTCATTTACATAAACCTGACAGAGGTGTAGTCCAAATGGAATCGTAAGGGGTGAAATATTATATATACATAATATTACTTTTCCAGTGTTGCGGATTGCTACATATAAGCACATCATTATGAACTAACTATCTTTACCTATTTAAACAGTAACAATAAGCTGTTCTACAGGGTTTCTCCATCTAGACTGACTATTGGAGCGCCCATCACCAGTGGGCTAAAAGGCCTTGTACTGTGATCAGTCGCTCATAAGTAGCACACCAGTCTGGTTACTAAAGGCTATGACATGTAATAACAGGCTATAAACCGTACTCTGATCGTTCACTCATACGTAGCATACCGGTCTGGTTACTAAAGGCTATGACGTGTAATAACAGGCTATAACTCTTCTACTCCCTCTACCACAGGGTTTCACCATAGCACACTGAGAGAGCAAGCCTGTCCTTGGTGTGTGTGTGTGTGTGTGTGTGTGTGTGTGTGTGTGTGTGTGTGTGTGTGTGTGTGTGTGTGTGTGTGTGTGTGTGTGTGTGTGTGTGTGTGTGTGTGTGTGTGTGTGTGTGTGTGTGTGTGTGTGTGTGTGTGTGTGTGTGTGTGTGTGTGTGTGTGTGTGTGTGTGTGTGTGTGTGTGTGTGTGTGTGTGTGTGTATATTTGGCTCCCAACATGACATTCCTCTCCTGATTGACTTTACAGTAACATTGATCTGAACCAGACAGACAGACATTTTCTTTTAAAGTCCTTGACAAGTGAATGAATCTCTCTGACTCTTTAACTCATGGTAATCATCTCATATTTGTCCTTAAGACTGCTGTCCTCCTCCAGATCTTCTTCCTCCTCTTCGTCCTCCTCCTCCTCTTCCTGCTCGTGGGGTTTCTCAGGCTGTTTGTGATGCATCTCGATGAACAGGAAGTAGACCAGAGCCCCGACCACGCCCCCTATCATCGGCCCCGCCACCGGGACCCACCACCAGTAGTCTGAAGTGCTGTGTATAGGTAGGCACACACACACACACACACACACACACACACACACACACACACACACACACACACACACACACACACACACACACACACACACACACACACACACACACACACACACACACACACACACACACACACACACACACACACACACACACACACACACACACACACACACACACACACATTACAAGAACACATAACACATGCAATAGATGAAGGTATAAGAAGACATTATCCAGCTGTCCTTCTGGATAATGCTGTGACGCGTCTAGCCACACTTATAAATACTTTGTTAAGCCTTGTACAGTGCACTCGGAAAGTATTCAGACCCCTTGACTTTTTACACATTTTGTTACATTACAGCCTTATTCTAAAATTGATTAAATTGTTTTTCCCCCCTCATCAAATCTACACACAACACCCCATAGTGACATCACAACACCCCATAGTGACATCACAATACCCCATAGTGACATCACAATACCCCATAGTGACAAAGCAAAAACAGTTTTTTAAATGTTTGCAAATGTATTAAAAATACAAATATGAAATAGGACATTTACATAAGTAGATTAAAGCACCTTTGGCAGTGATTACAGCCTTGAGTCTTCTTGGGTATGACGCTACAAGCTTGGCACACATGTATTTTATGAGTTTCTCCCATTCTTCTTGGCAAATCTTCTGAAGCTTTGACAGGTTGGATGGGGAGCATCACTGCACAGCTATTTTCAGGTCTCTCCAGAGATATCCGATCATGTTCAAGTCCGGGCTTTTGCTGGGCCACTCGAGGATATTCAGAGACTTGTCCTGAAGCCACTCCTGCGTTGTCTTGGCTGTGTGCTTAGGGTCATTGTCCTGTTGGAAGGTGAACCTTTGCCCCAGTCTGAGGTCCTGAGCGCTCTGGAGCAGGTTTTCATCAAGGATCTCTCTTTACTTTGCTCTGTTCTTCTTTCTCTCAATCCTGACTAGTCTGCCAGTACCTGCCACTGAAAAACATCCCCACAGCATGATGCTGCCACCACCTTGCTTCACCGTGGGGATGGTTCCAGGTTTCCTCCAGGTGTGACACTTGGCATTCAGACCAAAGTGTTCAATCTTGGTTTAATCAGACCAGATAATCTTGTTTTTCATGGTCTGAGAGTCCTTTAGGTGCCTTTGGCAAACTCCAAGCAGGCTGTCATGTGCCTTTTACTGAGGAGTAGCTTCCATCTGGCTACTCTACCATAAATGTCTGATTGGTGGAGTGCTGCAGAGATGGTTTTTCTTCTGGGAAGGTTCTCCCATCTCCACAGAGGAACTCTGGAAAGTATTGTAGGTTATACTCAGTGGGGTCTGTAGAATGTACAGTTGGAAGTTTACATACACCTCAGCCAAATACATCTAAACTCAGTTTCACAATTCCTGAATGTGAAATGTCAGAATAATAGTTGAGAGAATGATTTATTTCAGCTTTTATTTATTTCATCACATTCCTAGTCGGTCAGAAGTTTACATACACTCAATTAGTATTTGGTAGCATTGCCTTTAAATTGTTTAACTTGGGTCAAATGTTTCGGGTTGCCTTCCAGAAGCTTCCCGCAATAAGTTGGGTGAATTTTGGCCCATCATAGCTGGTGTAACTGAGTCAGGTTTGTAGGCTTCCTTGCTCGCACACGCTTTTTCAGTTCTGCCCACAAATTTTCTATAGGATTGAGGTCAGGGCTTTGTGATGGCCACGCCAATACCTTGACTTTATCCTTAAGCCATTTTGCCACAACTTTGGAGGTATGCTCGGGGTCATTGTCCATTTGGAAGACCCATTTGCGACCAAGCTTTAACTTCCTGACTGATGTCTTGAGATGTTGCTTCAATATAGCCACATAATTTTCCTTCCTCATGATGCCATCTATTTTATGAAGTGCACCAGTCCCTCCTACAGCAAAACACACCCACAACATGATGCTGCCACCCCCATGCTTCATGGTTGGGATGGTGTTCTTCACCTTTTTCCTCCAAACATAACGATGGTCATTATGGCCAAACAGTTCTATTTTTGTTTCTCCAGAGGACATTTCTCCAAAAAGTATGATCTTTGTCCCCATGTGCAGTTGCAAACCATAGTCTGGCTTTTTTATGGTGGTTTTGGAGCAGTGGCTTCTTCCTTGCTGAGCGGCCTTTCAGGTTATGTTGATATAGGACTTGTTTTACTGTGGATATAGATACTTTTGTACCTGTTTCCTCCAGCACCTTCACAAGGTCCTTTGCTGTTGTTCTGGGATTGATTTGCACTTTCGCACCAATCTACATTCATCTCCAGGAGACAGAACACGTCTCCTTCCTGAGCGGTATGACGGCTTTGTGGTCCCATGGTGTTTATACTTGCGTACTATTGTTTGTACAGATGAACGTGGTACCTTCAGGCATTTGGAAGGATAAAACAGACTTGTGGAGGTCTACAATGTTTTTCTGAAGTCTTAGCTGATTTCTTTAGATTTTCCCATGATGTCAAGCAGAGAGGCACTGAGTTTGAAGGTAGGACTTGAAATACATCCACAGGTACACCTCCAATTGACTCAAATTATGTCAATTAGCCTATCAGAAGCTTCCAAAGCCATGACATAATTTTCTGGAATTTCCAAGCTGTTTAAAGGCACAGTCAACTTAGTGTATGTAAACTTCTGACTCACTGGAATTGTGAGACAGTGAATTATAAGTGAAATAATCTGTCTGTGGAAAAATGACTTGTGTCATGCACAAAGTAGATGTCCTAACCGACTTGTAAAAATTATAGTTTGTTAACAAGAAATGTGTGGAGTGGTTGAAAAACAAGTTTTAATGATTCCAACCTAAGTGTATGTAAACTTCCGACTTCAACTGTATATACTTGAAAATGTATCAATTGACCAATTCGGCACATTTGGGCAAACTCCTGGCAGACTTGACACAAAATACTGTGCAGTGTTGTATTTATTTACTGGATCAGTCTGAAACTTTGCACACACCCTGCTGCCATCTGTTGGCCAAAATCTAAATTACACTTAGACTCCTATCTGAATGTGTGGCCTTTCTCTTGCATTTCAAAGATGAAGGGAAATAAATATATATATATATATATATATATATAAACTCATGTTTTTTTGTTTGTATTATCTTTTACCAGATCTAATGTGTTATATTCTCCTATATTAATTTCACATTTCCATAAACTTCAAAGTGTTCCCTCACTTGGGGGCAGCAGGGTAGCCTAGTGGTTAGAGCGTTGCACTAGTAACCGGAAGGTTGCAAGGTCAAACCCCCGAGCTGACAAGGTACAAATCTGTCGTTCTGAACAGGCAGTTAACCCACTATTCCTAGGCTGTCATTGAAAATAAGAATTTGTTCTTAACTGACTTGCCTGGGTAAATAAAGGTACAATTTTAAAAAATAAAATAAAAATAGTATCAAGAATATATGGAAATGTGTCCTTATTTCAGGTCCTGAGCTACAGACAGTTAGTTTTGGGTATGTCATTTTAGGTGGAAATTTAAAAAAAGGGTCTGATCCTTAATTTAAGAAGGATGGAGGCCACTGTGTTGTTTGTTGACCTTCAATGCTGCAGAAATGTTTTGCAACCTTTCCCCAGATCTGTGCCTCGACACAATCCTGTCTTGGCGCTCTATGGAAAATTCCTTCGACCTCACGGCTTGTTTTTTTGTTTGTTTTTTTGCTCTGACATGCACTGTCACCTGTGGGACCTTATATAGACAGGTGTGTGCCTTTCCAAATCATGTCCAATCAATTTAATTTACCACAGGTGGACCTCGATCAACTTGTAGAAACGTCTAACGGATGATCAATGACAACGGGATGCACCAGAGCTCCATTTTGAGTCTCATAGAGCTCATATTTTGAGTCTCTAACGTATGTAAATAAGGCATTTCTGTTTATTTGTAATACATTTGCAAACATTTCTAAAAACCTGTTTTCGCTTTGTCATTATGGGGTATTGTGCGGAGATTGAGGGTAAAAACAATTTATGTTTTAATCCATTTTAGAATAAGGCTGTAACGTCATAAAATGTGGAAAAAGTTAAAGGGTCTAAATGCACTATAAGTGCGTCTAAATGCACTATAAGTGCGTCTAAATGCAGCCGTCACAGAATTATCCAAAACGACAACTGTTTGTTTTTTACAGCACCATTATAATTGAAATCTCAGTCTACTTTCCAAGCTCCAATGCTTTTGAAAGTTCAATTAAAGGAATCCAAGTTCAATTCAATAGTAGGCAGGCAGTAACCCAACGGGGTTAGCACAGAGCATGACAACAGATAATTAGCTAACATTGACTGCATGTGATGTGTTGTGATGTGTTGCTATGCATGTGAGGTTATATAACACCAATCAACACACGGTTATTTTTTTCACCTATCAATACCAGACAATCAAAGGACGATTTGACTAAAACGGTCAACTAATAACCAAGCTACTTTTTGGAATAGATCCAGTAAGTGGAACTAGAAGTTTGTGAAACACTGGTCTAGTCTTTGATCGACATGAGTTACATGAACCCTTCTATATGAGTTACCTGAACCCTTCTGTCTGAGTTACCTGAACCCTTCTATATGAGTTACCTGAACCCTTCTGTATGAGTTACATGAACCCTTCTATATGAGCTACCTGAACTCTTCTGTATGAGTTACCTGAACCCTTCTATATGAGTTACCCAAACCCTTCTATATGAGTTACCTGAACACTTCTAGATGAGTTACCTGAACCCTTCTATATGAGTTACCTGAACCCTTCTAGATGAGTTACCTGAACACTTCTATATGAGTTACCTGAACACTTCTAGATGAGTTACCTGAACCCTTCTATATGAGTTACCTGAACACTTCTATATGAGTTACCCAAACCCTTCTATATGAGTTACCTGAACACTTCTAGATGAGTTACCTGAACCCTTCTATATGAGTTACCTGAACCCTTCTAGATGAGTTACCTGAACACTTCTATATGAGTTACCTGAACACTTCTAGATGAGTTACCTGAACCCTTCTATATGAGTTACCTGAACACTTCTATATGAGTTACCCAAACCCTTCTATATGAGTTACCTGAACACTTCTAGATGAGTTACCTGAACCCTTCTATATGAGTTACCTGAACACTTCTAGATGAGTTACCTGAACCCTTCTATATGAGTTACCTGAACCCTTCTATATGAGTTACCTGAACACTTCTAGATGAGTTACCTGAACCCTTCTATATTAGTTACCCAAACCCTTCTATATGAGTTACCTGAACCCTTCTATATTAGTTACCCAAACCCTTCTATATTAGTTACCCGAACCCTTCTATATTAGTTACCCAAACCCTTCTATATTAGTTACCCAAACCCTTCTATATGAGTTACCCAAACCCTTCTATATTAGTTACCCAAACCCTTCTAGATGAGTTACCCAAACCCTTCTATATGAGTTACCTGAACCCTTCTGTCTGAGTTACCTGAACCCTTCTATATGAGTTACCTGAACCCTTCTGTATGAGTTACATGAACCCTTCTATATGAGCTACCTGAACCCTTCTGTATGAGTTACCTGAACCCTTCTATATGAGTTACCCAAACCCTTCTATATGAGTTACCTGAACACTTCTAGATGAGTTACCTGAACCCTTCTATATGAGTTACCTGAACCCTTCTAGATGAGTTACCTGAACACTTCTATATGAGTTACCTGAACACTTCTAGATGAGTTACCTGAACCCTTCTATATGAGTTACCTGAACACTTCTATATGAGTTACCCAAACCCTTCTATATGAGTTACCTGAACACTTCTAGATGAGTTACCTGAACCCTTCTATATGAGTTACCTGAAAACTTCTAGATGAGTTACCTGAACCCTTCTATATGAGTTACCTGAACCCTTCTATATGAGTTACCTGAACACTTCTAGATGAGTTACCTGAACCCTTCTATATTAGTTACCCGAACCCTTCTATATGAGTTACCTGAACCCTTCTATATTAGTTACCCGAACCCTTCTATATTAGTTACCCAAACCCTTCTATATTAGTTACCCACACCCTTCTATATTAGTTACCCAAACCCTTCTATATGAGTTACCCGAACCCTTCTATATGAGTTACCCAAACCCTTCTATATTAGTTACCCAAACCCTTCTAGATGAGTTACCCAAACCCTTCTATATGAGTTACCCAAACCCTTCTATATGAGTTACCTGAACACTTCTATATGAGCTACCTGAACCCTTCTATATGAGTTACCTGAAGACTCCCCAGTCTGCTACTGCAGTGAAGTGCCGTGACCCGGATGTCTGGCAGGGTTGAGGTGGTACAGTATTATACAGTATTATATTATGAGTTACCTGAACACCTCCCAACCCCAGCCTGCTACAGCAGTAAAGAGTCGTGGCCCCAGGTCCCTGGCAGGGTTGAGGGGGTACCCACAGTTCAGCCCCATGGACACCCCGATAGCCATGATGATCAGGCCGATGCACAGTGGCTCCATGCCTCTAGGGGCGCCGATGTTCTTCCCATCGCTGATGGCCAGGATACACAACACCAGCATCCCTGTTCCTGCTGCCTGGAGAGTACAATCAAAGAATACAGTATGAAGATGGGCAGAATCCCTGTTCACGCTGCCTGGAGAGTACAATCAAAGAATACAGTATGAAGATGGGCAGAATCCCTGTTCACGCTGCCTGGAGAGTACAATCAAAGAATACAGTATGAAGATGGGCAGAATCCCTGTTCACGCTGCCTGGAGAGTACAATCAAAGAATACAGTATGAAGATGGGCAGAATCCCTGTTCACGCTGCCTGGAGAGTACAATCAAAGAATACAGTATGAAGATGGGCAGAATCCCTGTTCACGCTGCCTGGAGAGTACAATCAAAGAATACAGTATGAAGATGGGCAGAATCCCTGTTCACGCTGCCTGGAGAGTACAATCAAAGAATACAGTATGAAGATGGGCAGAATCCCTGTTCACGCTGCCTGGAGAGTACAATCAAAGAATACAGTATGAAGATGGGCAGAATCCCTGTTCACGCTTGTCGGAGATTGTCATGGCGACATTGGCTAGCTAAACTCATGTGATCGAGGCTAACGGTCATCTCACCATGAACTGTGCATGTGAAGGTCGTCAAATTAAAAGGCACTTCTTCGATATAAAGTTGTTTTTGAAGAAAAATACAAAATGTATCAGTTTGTCACGAGGTTGTAGTAATAACATGTTCAACTACTGAAGACATTGACTCCAATCTTGGATGTTCCTTTAGATTTTGAAAAAAAAAAATCAATGATTAACGGAAGAGCTTTTCACTTCTCTCATTGACTTCTAAAACCCCGGTCTGGTCTGCTTGGTCTGTTTCGGAAAACGCTCAATGTTGCGCCTCTGGGTTTAAAAATCTCTGTGGTAAGATGATTTTAAAAATAATTTTATTGTTGACAACAGCATTGGGTCAATTACATTTCGATTTAGTCAATTCAGGAAGGAAATGGACCCTGGTTGATCATTTAAATAAAAGGACATTCAGTAATACCTGGTGATATTTTCATTTATTTTTAATATTCCAGCAGGATATAAAGAAAATTGTTGAAATGTTATTCTTTATATTTGTTGGGAGAACATAATGTTATTCTTCATCCAGGCTGCATCACATCCCATAGGGCGGTGCACAATTTGCCCAGTGTCGTCCAGGTTTGGCCGAGTTAGGGTTTGGCCGAGTTAGGGTTTGCCCGAGTTAGGGTTTGGCCGGGGTAGGCCGTCATTGTAAATAATGTTTTTTTATTAACTGACTTGCCTAGTTATATAAAAATGTAAACATTTAAATATATATTTGTTGGGGGAATAATGTTATTCTTTATATTTGTTGTGAGAACGTAATATTTGTTGGGAGAACGTAATGTTAGTCTTTATATTTGTTGTGAGAATGTAATGTTATTCTTTATATTTGTTGGGAGAACGTAATGTTATTCTTTATATTTGTTGTGAGAATAATGTTATTCTTTATATTTGTTGTGAGAATAATGTTATTCTTTATATTTGTTGTGAGAATGTAATGTTATTCTTTATATTTGTTGAGAGAACGTAATGTTATTCTGAGGACAGGATGCAACACCATCATGACTGACTGTCTAAGACAGGATATAACACCATCATGACTGACTGTCTAAGACAGGATATAACACCATCATGACAGCCTGTCTAAGACAGGATATAACACCATCATGACTGACTGTCTAAGACAGGATATAACATCATCATGACAGCCTGTCTAAGACAGGATATAACACCATCATGACAGCCTGTCTAAGACAGGATATAACATCATCATGACAGCCTGTCTAAGACAGGATATAACACCTATCATGACTGACTGTCTAAGACAGGATGCAACATCATCATGACTGACTGTCTAAGACAGGATATAACACCATCATAACAGCCTGTCTAAGACAGGATACAACATCATCATGACTGACTGTCTAAGACAGGATATAACACCTATCATGACTGACTGTCTAAGACAGGATACAACATCATCATGACAGCCTGTCTAAGACAGGATACAACATCATCATGACTGACTGTCTAAGACAGGATATAACACCATCATGACTGACTGTCTAAGACAGGATATAACATCATCATGACAGCCTGTCTAAGACAGGATATAACACCATCATGACAGCCTGTCTAAGACAGGATATAACACCTATCATGACTGACTGTCTAAGACAGGATACAACATCATCATGACAGCCTGTCTAAGACAGGATACAACATCATCATGACAGCCTGTCTAAGACAGGATATAACACCATCATGACTGACTGTCTAAGACAGGATATAACACCATCATGACTGACTGTCTAAGACAGGATATAACATCATCATGACAGCCTGTCTAAGACAGGATATAACATCATCATGACAGCCTGTCTAAGACATGATATAACACCATCATGACTGACTGTCTAAGACAGGATATAACACCATCATGACTGACTGTCTAAGACAGGATATAACACCATCATGACAGCCTGTCTAAGACAGGATATAACACCATCATGACAGCCTGTCTAAGACAGGATATAACACCATTGTGACTGACTGTCTAAGACAGGATATAACACCATTGTGACTGTTACAGTGTTGTGTCTGTGTTGATGTTAAAGTGTTTTAAGTAGGTAAGTGTGAACATCAGAACAAGGGTCATTGGCCCCAAAACCCAGCTAACGAGGGGATGTGATGTGTAGGAAAGTGGGACAATCAATTTGCATTAGCAACATGTCCCAGAGAACTGGGGATGTAAAGGTTTAATGGCTAACTCTGATAAAACATTGTGTAACTACTGGTAACTAGAGCAGACTGGAGTACCAGAGGGGTCGTCTCTCCTCTCAACCCCTTGATTTCGTCTCGCCTGGTTTGCCTAGGTGGTGTTCATTAAGGCACGCAACGGACATTTTTTGCAACAAAAAAACAAAAATGTGTAGGTGGTAGGTAGGTAGTCCCTCAGAGCATTTTCATCTGTGTGGTGCTTAATGAACATGATACTGGTCTCTCCCCCTGGTCTCCCTCTTCCCCGGTCCCCCCTCTTCCCGGTTTCTCTCACCCCCCTGGTCTCTCTCCCCCTTGGTCTCTCTCACCCCCCGAGGTCTCTCTCATCGTGACCCTTGACCTCGTCTCACCTGATCTATGAGGCCATCTACGATGGTCAGAGACCTGGCACAATAGGATGCAACATACATACACACACACACACACACTTACCTGGTCTATGATGCCTCCGAGGATGGTTAGGGACCTGGCAGGGTAAGAGGCAAAGATGTGACCGGTGGCGTTAATACCAGTCACTGATAAAATCCCATTGGTGAAGTCCATGAACGCATCTACATGGATGACAATGTCACAGTTAGAAAACAAAACTTAGCCATTCAGAAGATGAAAAGATAAACAGCACACATTGACAAGACGATGGACGTTTGCTTCACAAGTCGATCTTCTATTGCACCTCGGTTAGAAAGCGGGATAGCGACAGCTTCTTTACATCCAGATCACATGACAACAGTTCATAACAGCAGTTCATAACAGATCATAACAGCAGTTCATAACAGTTCATAACAGAAGTTCATAACAGCAGTTCATAACAGCAGTTCATAACAACAGTTCATAACAGCAGTTCATAACAACAGTTCATAACAGCAGTTCATAACAGAAGTTCATAACAGAAGTTCATAACAGTTCATAACAGCAATTCATAACAGATCATAACAGCAGTTCATAACAACAGTTCATAACAGAAGTTCATAACAGCAGTTCATAACAGCAGTTCATAACAACAGTTCATAACAACAGTTCATAACAGCAGTTCATAACAACAGTTCATAACAGAAGTTCATAACAGCAGTTCATAACAGATCATAACAGCAGTTCATAACAGTTCATAACAGAAGTTCATAACAGCAGTTCATAACAGCAGTTCATAACAGCAGTTCATAACAACAGTTCATAACAGCAGTTCATAACAACAGTTCATAACAGCAGTTCATAACAGAAGTTCATAACAGTTCATAACAGCAGTTCATAACAGATCATAACAGGAGTTCATAACAACAGTTCATAACAGAAGTTCATAACAGCAGTTCATAACAGCAGTTCATAACAACAGTTCATAACAACAGTTCATAACAGCAGTTCATAACAGAAGTTCATAACAGTTCATAACAGAAGTTCATAACAACAGTTCATAACAGAAGTTCATAACAGCAGTTCATAACAGCAGTTCATAACAGCAGTTCATAACAACAGTTCATGACAGAAGTTCATAACAGAAGTTCATAACAGCAGTTCATAACAGAAGTTCATAACAGCAGTTCATAACAGCAGTTCATAACAGAAGTTCATAACAGCAGTTCATAACAGAAGTTCATAACAGCAGTTCATAACAGCAGTTCATAACAGAAGTTCATAACAGCAGTTCATAACAACAGTTCATAACAGAAGTTCATAACAGAAGTTCATAACAGAAGTTCATAACAGCAGTTCATAACAGAAGTTCATAACAGCAGTTCATAACAGAAGTTCATAACAGCAGTTCATAACATTGGTTGTTCATAACAAACATGTCAAATGTGTTTGTTTGCCAGGGAATATGAGTTAAGCCAGTTGACCTGATTTGTTACAATTTGCCCCAAGGCTTTTAAACATGTGCAATCTGTTGGCCATCAACAACTCTGCAGAAACAGATCACCGTGGTAATCGCAGAATGCAGCAACAGATCACCGTGGTGATCGCAGAATGCAGCAACAGATCACCGTGGTGATCGCAGAATGCAGCAACAGATCACCGTGGTAATCGCAGAATGCAGCAACAGATCACCGTGGTGATCGCAGAATGCAGCAACAGATCCCTGTGGTGATCGCAGAATGCAGCAACAGATCACCGTGGTGATCGCAGAATGCAGCAACCGATCACCGTGGTGATCGCAGAATGCAGCAACAGATCCCCGTGGTGATCGCAGAATGCAGCAACAGATCCCCGTGGTGATCGCAGAATGCAGCAACAGATCACCGTGGTGATCGCAGAATGCAGCAACAGATCACCGTGGTGATCGCAGAATGCAGCAACAGATCACCGTGGTGATCACAGAATGCAGCAACAGATCCCCGTGGTGATCGCAGAATGCAGCAACAGATCACCGTGGTGATCACAGAATGCAGCAACAGATCCCCGTGGTGATCGCAGAATGCAGCAACAGATCACCGTGGTGATCGCAGAATGCAGCAACAGATCACCGTGGTGATCGCAGAATGCAGCAACAGATCCCCGTAGTGATCTCAGAATGCAGCAACAGATCACCGTGGTGATCTCAGAATGCAGCAACGTATTGTTTGTTGTATCACAGTAAGCTTTTATTAAATAATCTCATTTGGGAGCAGCAAAACAGTGAGCAGACATTCCCTTTTTTTTATTGGCTTATTCTACTGTCCAACTCCTGTTATTTACTTTCGATGTCCGTAACAGAATGCAGACATGGCCACACTACTCACCATAATACAGCCCAAACACTGCAGCAGCTCCAGAGAAAGCACCAAGGAACTGAGCGATGACATAGACAGGGAATTTATAGAACTTGAGTTTTCCCAGGATCACCATGGCCAAGGAGACAGCAGGGTTCACATGGGCTCCTGGGAGAGAAGAGAGAGCCAGGTGATGGCTCTATCTCAATGATTCTTCCTGTGATTCCTCCCCATCCTATCTCCTTGCCTCCTTCTCAACCATATTGAGGAAGGTCAAAAGGTTCTTCCCCCTCAGATCTTCTTTTTGAGAAGGAAGCGAGGAGAAAGGATGGGAGAAATGACGCAAGGACGAATTGAGAATGAGCCAGTGAAAAGAGGAGAGAGGGTGGGGAGGTTGGAAAGATAGCCGTCTACACTATTAGATGAAGAGACATATTACAGATACATGCTCTAAATTTAACGTAATTCCAACGGCTAAAATTACTGCTAAGTGACATATATTAAGACCAGCTATACTCCCTGTCTCTTTTCACAATATTTAAAATGCATGAGCGTGATCTTAAACCTGCATGATGTTACTGTTGTTGTGGGCAATTTATCCCGTTTTCAATCCCTCTCTGTGTCACTACGTGTTGTATTCACAATCAGCCAATCAGCCGAGAGATAGGTCTCTGTCATAGAGAGGCCACTGCCTTAGATCAATGGAGTTTGTAGGACATTTACTGCCCGAGGTTATGAATGGCCTGGATGGGGCTGGAACACAACAGGGCAATGGGAGAGAAATCAATCGCTGGTTCAGATGTATTAACTGTGAACAGGAGCTGGCACGTTCTGCATCGGTGTAGAACGTGAGGTGACAACATGACTGTTGACAGGGTGCAGCAGGGGGGGGGTGTTTAATGTTGTCACATGAACTAAATTACTCTAAAGGAATGTTATCATCAAACAATTAAAATGTCTTAACGTTTCACTTCAGTAAGCCTCCTGTGTGTGTGTGTGTGTGTGTGTGTGTGTGTGTGTGTGTGTGTGTGTGTGTGTGTGTGTGTGTGTGTGTGTGTGTGTGTGTGTGTGTGTGTGTGTGTGTGTGTGTGTGTGTGTGTGTGTACAGTAGGTTCCAGGAACTTAAAAAAAAAACTATTGGTTTAATTGAGATGGCATCCCTCATTGATTGAACTGAATTCTGATATCTAATTTGAATAGGTATTGATCTTTGCAAACTCCAATTAATAACAAAACACCATTCATTACATAATAGTACAAATGTATTGTGAATCTTTTTCTGTTTTTGTCTGTACCTCATTCAGCCATGTATTAGGTTGGCTGATAATTTCACTGGGAGGTAGACATATTTGATACAGCTTTACTGCAGCATTAAACTCTGGCAAACCGGCAGAGAGAGTTTGTCACATTAACGATATGCACCGTTGCTTCAGAACAGGCTTCTTCTTTTTTTAAAGTATATTTTTAAACGCACTCAATTGTAGCATGATTGTTATAATGTGATATGATAATTACCTTAGACTCAATTGTAGTGTGATATGATAATTACCTGACACTCCTCCGGCCACGTACACTGCCATCATCAGTCCTACAGAGAAGCCTATATGGATGGTGAGAGTCTCCCCCATGGCATTACGACTCAGGACCGTCTGAGCAACAGACCCAACGCCAAACAACTAACACAGGAGATGAGGAGAGGGAGAGGGAAGAAGAGAGGGAAGAGAGGGAAGAAGAGAGGGAAGAAGAGAGGGACGAGAGAGAGAGGGAAGAAGAGAGGGAAGAGAGGGAGAGGGAAGAAGAGAGGGAAGAAGAGAGGGAAGAGAGGGAAGAAGAGCGGGAAGAGAGGGAAGAAGAGCGGGAAGAGAGAGAGGGGGAAGAAGAGAGGGAAGAGAGTGAAGAAGAGAGGGAAGAGAGGGAAGAGAGGGAGAGGAAAGAAGAGAGGGAAGAAAGGGAAGAAGAGAGGGAAGAAGAGAGGGAAGAAGAGAGGGAAGAAGAGAGGGAAGAAGAGAGGGAAGAAGAGCGGGAAGAGAGGGAGAGGGAAGAAGAGCGGGAAGAGAGAGAGAGAGGGGGAAGAAGAGAGAAGAGGGAAGAGAGGTGAAGAAGAGCAGGAAGAGAGGGAAGAAGTTAGTCCATGTCTAGCCAAGCAAATAGACATTAATCCCATTCAGTATAATACTATCAGTTACATTTGGTTTGTTTGAATTAATTCTGATTACACTTTACTCACTTTACTAACCCTAATCCTAAACCTAATTTAATCATAATCCTAACCCTAATTTAATCATAATCCTAACCCTAATTTAATCATAATCCTAACCCTAATTTAATTATATCCCTAACCAAATTGGGGTGGCAGGTAGCCTAGTGGTTAGAGCCAGTAACTGAAAGGCTGCTAGATCAAATCCCAGAGGTGTCAAAATCTGTCATTCTGCTCCTGAACAGGGCAAATAACCCACTGTTCCCCGGTAAACTGTCATTGTAAATAAGAATTTGTTCTTAACTGACTTGCCTAGTTAAATAAAAAAATAAACCTAAATTGATCACAATCCTACCCTTGATTGAATCATAATCCTAATTTAATCATGTGAAATAGCATACATTTTTTTATGTAATTGCTCAATAAGATAACTCATATTGAGGGGTTACAAATTGCCCTTGTAAGGCCAAAACACATTGAATATGAAGCCAGTGGTACTTACAACCAAGATAAAAGTCCCCAGGAACTCAGCCAGGAACTCCTTCAGTATCCCATGTTTCAGAGAATAGCGCTGCCTCATAGTTCTCCTGTGTTTCATCTCCATGTATCACCGTGCCAACGCGCTGTCAAAACTGACAGTTATCCAACAGTCTCACAGTGTCTCTGGAGCATTGTTAGATCCTCACCCCTACCAGACACTCCCACGTCCACTACCCCTATCAGACACTCCCACATCCACTACCCCTACCAGACACTCCCACGTCCTCCACCCCTACCAGACACTCCCACATCCACTACCCCTACCAGACACTCCCACGTCCTCTACCCCTACCAGACACTCCCACGTCCTCTACCCCTACCAGACACTCCCACGTCCTCTACCCCTACCAGACACTCCCACGTCCTCTACCCCTACCAGACACTCCCACATCCTCCACCCCTACCAGACACTCCCACATCCTCCACCCCTACCAGACCCATTCAGCATGTCTCAGAGTGAGACCATGGGGGTAAAAAAAAATAGGCATTTTGGGGCAAAAATTAGTAAAAATAGATATTGAAAGTTCTGGATGAGAGTGGTAAAAGGATAATGACATTAGAACCTTCAAAGAGTAACATCATTTATTTTTACTTTATGATTTTCCAACATTCTACTTTTGCAGTGGCTTACGTTGCTAATTGCTGCACATATTTCTAAAAGCATATTGTTAGTAACAGTATGTTATTGTTAGAAAACAACACACAGCAGCAGAGACGGCAGAAGTGTGCCTGTTTTACAACCGGGACACAGCGCCTCCTGCTGGACAAAATCAGTAAAAATGTACAGCGCCTAGTTATTCCCACGCGGTCTCCATTCCAAGTACGAACCAGTCCCGACCCTGCTAAACTATATGAGTTTATTAGGGTAAAATATATAAAGTTGCTTTTTTTAAACTGAGTCTCAAAAGCAAGTAAATTGAACCAAACATAGCAGCCTACAATTTTCATTAATTATTCCAAAATCAGTTGTATTTAACAGTAGAAAACAGCACATGAAACGGATACAGCACCGACCAAATAGGACATCGACAAGTTCTGTTGATTGTTGGACCTCTGAACAGCAGAGCTACTACAGAAACTAAAATCAGGAAGAGGATGACAATTTCAGCACGCAAAACAACTAATAAAGGAACAATCTGTAAAGAACCTACACATGAACATGTCAAAGATTCCTTCACTTTAAATCAACTGAATCCATAGTAGAGACAACATTACTTTCACAGTGAAATCAGGGGAGAGCGCGAACGCAGTCCCCCACTACCAGAAATTATGCAATCGAGATTTCCACATTTGAGAAATTCGCAGGGGTCAGCACAGCCGGAGTGCAATGGCTGAGCCTCGCCCTGGGTGAACCGCCTTCTTGATCACGGTGTCTCCCTTGCCAGGTAAGTATGAGTTGTACACGAGTAATGTGGGATAGTGGTTCCCGTGCAAACGTGTTAGTCTAATGGTTATAGCACCACGGCTATTGAGAAAAAAGCCAATCAATTAAATTAATGTTCAGTGTTATTTGGTCTACTTGTAGATGGAGAGGTAAAAACACGTTTGAACTGTTATTTTACTCGTAAAATATGAGTGTTTTTCAATTTTCCCAGGATGCAATTCTGCAGAATTTAGCATAACAAAATAATTTTTAGTAAACGTGTCTGATAGCTGAAACTATAATACATTATTAGAAATGCCCCTGAGTAACATCCCCAAAATATTCTGAAACACACATAAAGCCAAGTGAATGGAATTTGTGATTTTATTTAGCCTTTCTCGTCTCGTGGTTCTTTTGTCTTCCAGAGAAAAGCCAGACTGCAAATCTACTATAGACCACTAGTGGCCACCCTCCCAGTCCCACACAGCCACCCATGCAGGCACATTGAAACAGTGAGCGCTGGTACAGTTAGAATAGCAGAGTATTGTATTTCAACCACACCGCCTCTTAATTAACAAATTAATAAACTGAAAGAATGTTACTGTCAGCGGTTCCCTGATAATACAAGAGAAGTGGGGACTGCTGAAAAAAAAAACAAGAAAATAAACGAATGAGCATTGATCAAGAGTCATCAAAATTGTTAAAAGGTTCAAAAAAAAAACGAATCTGATATATGCAACAGTTTGACAATGGATGAAGATACTCCTAACGTGTTACAGTTGTTCAGTGGTGGAAAAAGTACCCAATTTTACATACTTGAGTAAATGTTTAGATACCTTAATAGGAAATGACTCAAGTGAAAGTGAGTCACTCAGTGAAATACTTCTTGAGGATTTAAATATACTCAAGTATCAAAAGTAAATGTAATAGCAAATATGTACTTAATTATCAGAATCATTACAAATTCCTTATATTAAGCAAACTAGATGGGACAATTGTTTGTGTTTAAAATGTAAATAAACAAAATACAGACAGCCAGGGGCATACTTTATCACTGAGGCATCATTTACAAACAAAGCATGTGTTTAGTGAGTCCACCAGATCAGAGGCAGTAGGGATGACCAGGGATGTTCTCTGTTTAGTGAGTCCACCAGATCAGAGGCAGTAGGGATGACCAGGGATGTTCTCTTGATAAGGGCAGTAGAGATGACCAGGGATGTTCTCTGTTTAGTGAGTCCGCCAGATCAGAGGCAGTAGAGATGACCAGGGATGTTCTCTTGATAAGGGCAGTAGAGATGACGACCAGGGATGTTCTCTTGATAAGGGCAGTAGAGATGACGACCAGGGATGTTCTCTTGATAAGGGCAGTAGAGATGACCAGGGATGTTCTCTTGATAAGGGCAGTAGAGATGACCAGGGATGTTCTCTTGATAAGGGCAGTAGAGATGACCAGGGATGTTCTCTTGATAAGGGCAGTAGAGATGACCAGGGATGTTCTCTTGATAAGGGCAGTAGAGATGACCAGGGATGTTCTCTTGATAAGGGCAGTAGAGATGACCAGGGATGTTCTCTTGATAAGTGTGTGAACTGAACCATTTTTGTCCTGCTAAACATTCATAATGTAACGAGTACTTTTGGGTGTCAGGAAAAATGTACGGAGTAAAAAGTATATACATTTTCTTTAAGACTGTAGTGAAGTAAAAGTAAAAGTTGTCAAAAATATGAACGCATTTTATTTAACCTTTTTTTTAAACTAGGCAAGTCAGTTAAGAACAAATTCTTATTTACAATGACGGCCTACCAGAAGGCAAAAGGCCTCCTGCGGGGGACGGGGCTGGAATAAAAAATACAATTTAAATATAGAACAAACACACATCACAGCAAGAGAGACACCACAACACCACATGAAGAGAGACACCACAACACCACAGCAAGAGAGACACCACAACACCACAGCAAGAGAGACACCACAACACCACAGCAAGAGAGACACCACAAGAAGAGAGACACCACAAGAAGAGAGACACCACAACACCACATGAAGAGAGACACCACAACACCACATGAAGAGAGACACCACAACACCACATGAAGAGAGACACCACAGCAAGAGAGACACCACAACACCACATGAAGAGAGACACCACAGCAAGAGAGACACCACAACACCACATGAAGAGAGACACCACAACACCACATGAAGAGAGACCTAAGACAACAACTGAAAGATTAGTGGAATCTGTGTGGGTAGCTGGACAGGTAGGATGACTGACAGTGAAGGTGAACAGGTGGTCATGTGTCAGGTGACAGAGGAATGGATGAGACTGAGGCAGGAATTCCTTTAACCATAAAGTGGTATATTTACTGAGTAGTCTGTGCTGCATCACAAAGGAAACAAATAACATGTATACAATCAAATTCATAATCAAATATCAAATCATTTCAGTCATTATTATCATAAATCATGAAAGAATACAAACAGTGAATGGTTATACAATCTATAATCCCCATGATCAAAGTAAATCAGTTAGCAAACAATGACGTTTCTCATTTCACGCTTTCAATAGTCTTCATGTGTACGTATAATTAATTTCAATACACATGAACCATATCGATTGGGTAATTGGCCTATGAGGATCTGTAGGGCCGTGATCATTGACAATTCACATTACACAATATGTTTGAAGCTGCGCTCCAAGCCGCGCTCCGCGGTAATAACTATTAACAGTAACTGAATGGCCCACTCTCCCGATCGCCACAGATAATTCAGAAAGGTAACATGAAAGGTAACAGAGTCGGTGGACTTACGTGGATTCATGGACGCACAGAACTTCTGGATGAGATGGAGTTAAGGAAGAGAAAGCAGCGAGATCAGGCGATGGCAATTTCCTCCTTTTATGGAGTTGAGATTTGTCAGACATTTCCACCTGACCTAATTAAAGTGTCGGTTTTGTGATAAAACAAAGGTGTGGTTGAAATTATTCTGCCAGTGTGTCTACTTATTGTCTCTGCCTTTAGACCTATTTATCACGGTGTCAAGGCAGATGAACTAACAGTTTATAGAGCAAACAACGCAATTATCACAACACAAAGGTTGTAATGTGGCTAACATGGCACCGCTACTGTCTGCTTCTTCTGTTGCTTCTTCCCTGGTCAGATAACTTCATTACAGTACCCTGGGTCAGTTCATCCAGGCAAAGCTGTCATCAAGGCAAAGGGTGGCTATTTGAAGAATCTCAAAAATAAAATATATTTTGATTTGTTTAACACTTTTTTGGTTACTACATGATTCCATATGTGTTATTTCATAGTTGTGATGTCTTCACTATTATTCTACAATGTAGAAAATAGTACAAATAAAGAAAAACCCTTGAATGAGTAGGTGTTTTAAAACTTTGGACCGGTAGTGTATATTTTAGTCATGGTTAGCCTGGTCCCATACTCTGACAGTCATAGTTAGCCTGGTCCTATACTCTGACAGTCATAGTTAGCCTGGTCCCATACTCTGACAGTCATAGTTAGCCTGGTCCCATACTCTGACAGTCATAGTTAGCCTGGTCCCATACTCTGACAGTCATAGTTAGCCTGGTCCCATACTCTGACAGTCATAGTTAGCCTGGTCCCATACTATATTGTTATCCTGGATCATGGTCTCAGAGGCTTTGAGATGTTCAGTGACAGATTTGAAGCCACTTTGGCCAGAAGAGATTTTCATACCATAATGTCACATTGGGGAGAGGCTTCGGTGTTGACTGTGTTTTTCTGTGAATATTGAACATTATTAGTATAATAACAATTATTTTTCAGTTTTAAGTTGTATTAGTCTTATGTAGACTGATGGTGTTGTTGGTCCATTGACAAGTTCCTCAGTGATGTGGACGCCAAGGAATTTAAAACTTGTGACTCTGACAGCCAAGGAAATTAAAACTCTTGACTCTCTACTGCAGTGCCGTTGTTGCCAGATCGGGGCATGTTCCCTCCTCCACTTCCTGAAGTCAACAATTAACTCCTTTGTTTTGCTGACATTGAGGGAGAGGTTGTTGTCGTGGCACCAGTTCACCAGTTCACTTACCTCCTCCCTATAGGCTGGCTCGTTGTTGTTGGTTATTAGGCTTACAATTATTGTGTCGTCAGCAAACTTGATGAAGGAGTTGTTGACGTGCAAAGCCACGTAGTCATGGGTGAACAGGGAGTACAGCAGAGGACTGAGGACACACCCCTGGGGGGGGGCCCTTGTGTTTAAGAGTCAGTGTGGAGGAGGTGATGTTGCCAATCCTCACAGCCTGTGGTCTGCCCGGCTGGACACCACCCTCTGCAACTGGATCCTAGACTTCCTCCAGGATCCAGTTTCAGGATCCAGTCCCTCTTGAGTTGCTGCTTGTAGGAGGGGAGTAGGAACAGAGAGATGTGATCTGATTGGCCGAAATGGGGGTGGGTGGGGGGGGGGGGGCTTTGTATGCTTAACGTCTGTTTGTGTATACATGGTCAAGAACGCTGGATCCTGTTGATGATATTTGGGGCAAAAATGATTTTAGATGGGCTTGGTTAAAGTCACCCGCAACAATAAAGACTGCTTCCGGGTTGAGAGGATTATTGCTGGCTAATGTTGTTGTACAGTTCGCTGAGCGCAGCCTTGATGTTAGCTTGTGGTGGTATGTGAATTTCCTCATCATATAGTGGGGTCAGTATTTAGCGTCAGAAACTCTAGGTCAGGTGAACAGGAGCTCACAATGTTTTCAACTTCACTACACCAGGAATTGCTTATGAGGAAACATACCCCTCCCCCTGGACTCTTACCAGAAGCCGCCGTCCGATCCATTCGGAATATGGAGAAGCCGGTGTGGTTTAATAGCAGAGTCGAGTGAACTGTCCATAAGACGCATCTCAGGAAAAGCTAAGACATAGCATTCCCTGATGTCCCTCTGCGATTGAAGCCTTGCTCTGAGTTCACAAGGTTTATTTGGACATTAGCCATCAGGATACTAGGAAGAGGAGGCCATGTAGCCCGTCTTTTCAGCTAGCCATCAGGATACTAGGAAGAGGAGGCCATGTAGCCCGTCTTTTCAGCTAGCCATCAGGATACTAGGAAGAGGAGGCCGTGTAGCCCGTCTTTTCAGCTGGCCATCAGGATACTAGGAAGAGGAGGCCTTGTAGCCCTTCTTCTCAGCTAGCCATCAGGATACTAGGAAGAGGAGGCCGTGTAGCCCGTCTTTTCAGCTGGACATCAGGATACTAGGAAGAGGAGGCCGTGTAGCCCGTCTTTTCAGCCTAGCCATCAGGATACTAGGAAGAGGAGGCCTTGTAGCCCTTCTTCTCAGCTAGCCATCAGGATACTAGGAAGAGGAGGCCGTGTAGCCCGTCTTTTCAGCTGGACATCAGGATACTAGGAAGAGGAGGCCATGTAGAGCCCGTCTTTTCAGCCTAGCCATCAGGATACTAGGAAGAGGAGGCCGTGTAGCCCGTCTTTTCAGCTGGACATCAGGATACTAGGAAGAGGAGGCCATGTAGCCCGTCTTTTCAGCCTAGCCATCAGGATACTAGGAAGAGGAGGCCGTGTAGCCCGTCTTCTCAGCCTAGCTTGGAGTCCTCCTTTCCTTAATCTGCTTTGGTCGCCGGAGTTGCCTTAGGTCATCTTGGCCAGGAGCAACAGGTAAGCCCGCTGTGCAGAGAGAAAAAAGGACTGGAAGGATTAGTTGTCTAAGTAGCTGTTCATTCTTAGCCTGGGTACCAGTCAGTTTGTGATAACAAACTCCCTGTTCTCAGTGTCATATGCCAAACATGCAGTACGACAGGAGTCTCATTACATAAAAGTGCCTTTGTTTCCACGTTTCCACTCCTCCGTTACCTTTTGATATTTTTCAAAAGCAGGTGGCCTAGTGGTTAGAGGCAGCAGGTAGCCTAGTGGTTAGAGGCAGCAGGTAGCCTAGTGGTTAGAGGCAGCAGGGTGGCCTAGTGGTTAGAGGCAGCAGGGTAGCCTAGTGGTTAGAGGCAGCAGGGTAGCCTAGTGGTTAGAGGCAGCAGGGTGGCCTAGTGGTTAGAGGCAGCAGGTAGCCTAGTGGTTAGAGGCAGCAGGGTAGCCTAGTGGTTAGAGGCAGCAGGGTAGCCTAGTGGTTAGAGGCAGCAGGTAGCCTAGTGGTTAGAGGCAGCAGGTAGCCTAGTGGTTAGAGGCAGCAGGGTAGCCTAGTGGTTAGAGGCAGCAGGTAGCCTAGTGGTTAGAGGCAGCAGGGTAGCCTAGTGGTTAGAGGCAGCAGGGTAGCCTAGTGGTTAGAGGCAGCAGGTAGCCTAGTGGTTAGAGGCAGCAGGGTAGCCTAGTGGTTAGAGGCAGCAGGGTAGCCTAGTGGTTAGAGGCAGCAGGTAGCCTAGTGGTTAGAGGCAGCAGGGTAGCCTAGTGGTTAGAGGCAGCAGGGTAGCCTAGTGGTTAGAGGCAGCAGGTAGCCTAGTGGTTAGAGGCAGCAGGTAGCCTAGTGGTTAGAGGCAGCAGGGTAGCCTAGTGGTTAGAGGCAGCAGGGTAGCCTAGTGGTTAGAGGCAGCAGGTAGCCTAGTGGTTAGAGGCAGCAGGTAGCCTAGTGGTTAGAGGCAGCAGGGTAGCCTAGTGGTTAGAGGCAGCAGGGTAGCCTAGTGGTTAGAGGCAGCAGGTAGCCTAGTGGTTAGAGGCAGCAGGGTAGCCTAGTGGTTAGAGGCAGCAGGTAGCCTAGTGGTTAGAGGCAGCAGGGTAGCCTAGTGGTTAGAGGCAGCAGGGTAGCCTAGTGGTTAGAGGCAGCAGGGTAGCCTAGTGGTTAGAGGCAGCAGGTAGCCTAGTGGTTAGAGGCAGCAGGGTAGCCTAGTGGTTAGAGGCAGCAGGTAGCCTAGTGGTTAGAGGCAGCAGGGTAGCCTAGTGGTTAGAGGCAGCAGGTAGCCTAGTGGTTAGAGGCAGCAGGGTAGCCTAGTGGTTAGGGGCAGCAGGTAGCCTAGTGGTTAGAGGCAGCAGGGTAGCCTAGTGGTTAGGGGCAGCAGGTAGCCTAGTGGTTAGAGGCAGCAGGGTAGCCTAGTGGTTAGAGCGTTGGACTAGTAAATGGAAGGTTGCAAGTTCAAACCCCCGAGCTGACAAGGTACAAATCTGTCGTTCTGCCCCTGAACAGGCAGTTAACCCACTGTTCCTAGGCCGTCATTGAAAATAAGAATTTGTTCTTAACTGGCTTGCCTAGTTAAATAAAGGTAAAATTAAAACAATACGAGGGGAGGACGGAGGAACGGACTCAAGCTAAAACCAATTGAGCTCCTCCCACAGGAAGTGGAACGTCAAGCAGATCTGGAGCCCGGGTATGGGCGGGGGGATGGATGTAAAGTTACATCAACACATGGAATAAAAAAAAATGTGTCTGTATTGTGACCAGATTTCCAGGTCCTTTTCTTTATGCAAATTATTTTCAGTTATTCTTTCAAAATATGATTAATTTATTATAAGAAGGATATTGATGTAATCAGTCAACGGTGCCACCTGTCAATACTTTTAGAGGGAAAAATGTATTATTTATATACACTGCTTAAAAAAATAAACAACACAATGTAACTCCAAGTCAATCACACTTCTGTGAAATCAAACTGTCCAATTAGGAAGCAACACTGATTGACAATACATTTCACATGCTGTTGTGCAAATGGAATAGACAACAGGTGGAAATTATAGGCATTTAGCAAGACATCCCCCAATAAAAGAGTGGTTCTGCAGGTGGTGACCAGACCACTTCTCAGTTCCTATGCTTCCTGGCTGATGTTTTGGTCACTTTTGAATGCTGGCAGTGCTTTCACTCTAGTGGTAGCATGAGACGGAGTCTACAACCCACACAAGTGGCTCAGATAGTGCAGCTCATCCAGGATGGCACATCAATGCGAGCTGTGGCAAGAAGGTTTGCTGTGTCTGTCAACGTAGTGTCCAGAGCATGGAGGCGCTACCAGGAGACAGGCCAGTACATCAGGAGACGTGGAGGAGGCCGTAGGAGGGCAACAACCCAGCAGCAGGACCGCTACCTCTGCCTTTGTACAAGGAGGAGCAGGAGGAGCACTGCCAGACCCCTGCAAAATGACCTCCAGTAGGCCACAAATGTGCATGTGTCTGCTCAAACGGTCAGAAACAGACTCTATGAGGGTGGTATGAGGGCCCGACATCCACAGGTGGGGGTTGTGCTTACAGCCCAACACCGTGCAGGACGTTTGGCATTTGCCAGAGAACACCAAGATTGGCAAATTCGCCACTGGCGCCCTGTGCTTTTCACAGATGAAAGCAGGTTCACACTGAGCACATGACAGACGTGACAGAGTCTGGAGACGCCATGGAGAACGTTCTGCTGCCTGCAACATCCTCCAGCATGACCGGTTTGGCGGTGGGTCAGTCATGGTGTGGGGTGGCATTTCTTTGGGGGGCCGCACAGCCCTCCATGTGCTCGCCAGAGGTAGCCTGACTGCCATTAGGTACCGAGATGAGATCCTCAGACCCCTTGTGAGACCATATGCTGGTGCGGTTGGCCCTGGGTTCCTCCTAATGCAAGACAATGCTAGACCTCATGTGGCTGGAGTGTGTCAGCAGTTCCTGCAAGAGGAAGGCATTGATGCTATGGACTGGCCCGCCCGTTCCCCAGACCTGAATCCAATTGAGCACATTGGGGACATCATGTCTCGCTTTAGTCCAGGTCTGGGAGGAGATCCCTCAGGAGACCATCCGCCACCTCATCAGGAGCATGCCCAGGCGTTGTAGGGAGTTCATACAGGCACGTGGAGGCCACACACACTACGCCTCATTTTGACTTGTTTTAAGGACATTACATCAAAGTTGGATCAGCCTATAGTGTGGTTTTCCACTTTAATTTTGAGTGTGACTCCAAATCCAGACCTCCATGGGTTGATAAATTTGATTTCCATTGATCATTTTTGCGTGATTTTGTTGTCAGCACATTCAACTATGTAAAGAAAGAAGTATTTAATAAGAATATTTAATTCATTCAGATATAGGATGTGTTATTTTAGTGTTCCCTTTATTTTTTTGAGCAGTGTAGTTTCACTGTCCAGATCTGTCTACACTTGTAAAATATCCAGACACAATTGCGTCTGACTCCCTCTGGAGGTTGGCAGGATAATCTGATGAAATGAAAAATCACCCGCGGGCTGTTAGTTGAGGAACCCTGTTTTACTGGGTGGGAAGGCATCTGAGACCGGATATAAGAGCTGCTGCAGTGGTGTCTCCAGGACGGCAGAGGGGGAGTGACTGATGTCAGGCTGACATCTGTTTCCAGAGGCGTCTATTCGTGGATGCCAAAGGGAAGACAGGCTTCCCAATTTAAAAAATAAATAAAATAATGTATCTTTCGTCTCTCCGTGTTTCATAATATCCCTTGAATTCGCAAGAGGCTGAATGTATCTCACAGGAGAAAGCATCGAGTGACACAACGTCCCTTTGTCTCTATACGCGTCGGTAGGCCATTTATCTGATGCTTTCTGATCCAACCATTAATACAACCATTGTTGTGCCCCTGGCCGGAGATGATGGAAGTTCAATATATAGCTAGATGTAGAAGGCTAATAATGTTAACTGGCTAACGTTGCCCATTAAAGGAAGTTTAGCGAGCAATAATTTTAAAGGAAGGTTAGCGAGCAAGCATGTTATACAGGTAGCCTAGGACAACAACAAATAAAAGTGTGTACTGTATGACAGAGTGATAGACCGTTTTGTCAACATGAAAGAGATGAGGATGGCATTGGTGTTTCTCAACACAAGTAGGGTGAGTCAACATGTTTCCCACTTGCACGAACACACAAATCAGAAACATGGACAGACACATCATATTTTGGCGTACGGTGATTGGACTAATCGTTTTTGGTCTCTTTTAGTTGTCACTGTATTAGACTAAGCAGAGGTGATTTGATGAATATTTTTCACATATTTCTAACAGCACGTGAATCGGATACAGCACCGAGCAAAGCGATGGACATGGATAAACTCTGTTGATTGTAGGATCTCTAAACAGCATCACCAAATTGTAAATATCTACATTTCAAAGCATCGGCTTTCTTTTACAATTAAATCAGGGGAGAGCGCGAACGCAGTCCCCCACTACCAGAAATTATGCAATCGAGATTTCCACATTTGAGAAATTCGCAGGGGTCAGCACAGCCGGAGTGCAATGGCTGAGCCTCGCCCTGGGTGAACCGCCTTCTTGATCACGGTGTCTCCCTTGCCAGGTAAGTATGAGTTGTACATGAGTAATGTGGGATAGTGGTTCCCGTGCAAACGTTTTAGCCTAATGGTTATAGCACCACGGCTATTGAGAAAAAAAGAAAATAATTTAAATGAACGTTCAGTGTTATTTTGTCTGCCTGTAGATGGAGAGGTGAAAACACGTTTGAACTGTTATTTTACTCGTAAAATATGAGTGTTTTTCCATTTTCCCAGGATGCAATTCTGCATAAATTAGCATAACAAAAACATTTTTATTAAATGTGTCTGATAGCTGAAACTATAATGAATTATTATAAATGCCCCTGAGTACATCCAAAAATATTCTGAAACACACATAAAGCCAAGTGAATGGAATTTGTGATTTTATTTAGCCTTTCTCGTCTCGTGGTTAAAAACCAGACTGCAATTCTACTATAGACCACTAGTGGCCACCCTCCCCAGTCCCACACAGCCACCCATGCAGGCACATTGAAACAGGGAGCGCTGATAGTTAGTTTCTACTCTTTCTTGTGGTGTAAATGTCGAGACAGTGCGTCAAATCCCTGACTAAGCTTTAGCGTACTTATAGATTGATCTGAAAGTCAATGTATCCTATTGAACCCATGTTAGCCATTACTGGGGTGTGTTTGACAGGTCATTTTCAAAAATGGCTGCGGTCCGTAACGTTAAGAAACGAAACACAAGCAAAAGTATAAAAGAGTAGCATGAGTACATTTATAGAAATCCAAGTGAGATTTAAGTCAAGTTGATTTTGTTTTTGGCATGTGTGTTGCTAGAGCAACTCCTAGAACAAGGATAGGGGTGAGAGAGAGAGAGAATTCTGCATGCAGAATTCTGCAAAAATATCCCCAGTGTACAATGTAGAACACCAAATAATGCATGCAGAGCAGAATTATGCCGATACCCACTAATTATCAAAATCCAGAAAAGAGCCGTTAAATTCTACAACCATCTAAAAGGAAGCGATTCCCAAACCTTCCATAACAAAGCCATTACCTACAGAGAGATGAACCTGGAGAAGAGTCCCCTAATCTAAGCAAGCTGGTCATGGGGCTCTGTACACAAACACACCCTACAGAGCCCCAGGACAGCAGCACACTTAGACCCAACCAAATCATGAGAAAACAAAAAGATAATTACTTGACACATTGGAAAGAATTAACAAAAAAACAGAGCAAACTAGAATGCTATTTGGCCCAAAACAGAGAGTACACCGTGGCAGAATACCTGACCACCGTGACTGACCCAAACTTAAGGAAAGCTTTGACTATGTACAGATTTAGTGAGCATAGCCTTGCTATTGAGAAAGGCCGCCGTAGACAGACATGGCTCTCAAGAGAAGACAGGCTATGTGCTCACTGCCCACAAAATTAGGTGGAAAATTAGCTGCACTTCCTAACCTCCTGCCCAATGTATGACCATATTAGAGAGACATATTTCCTTCAGATTACACAGATCCACAAAGAATTCGGAAAAAAATCCAATTTTGATAAACTCCCATATCTACTGGGTGAAATTCCACAGTGTGCCATCACAACAGTAAGATTTGTGACCTGTTGCCACAAGAAAAGGGCAACCAGTGAAGAACAAACACCATTGTAAATACAACCCATATTTATGCTTATTTATTTTCCCTTGTGTACTTTAACCATTTGTACATTGTTACAACACTGTATATATATAATATTACATTTGTAATGTCTTTATTGTTTTGAAACTTCTGTATGTGTAATGTTTTCTGTTCATTTTTATTGTTTATTCCACTTTTGTATATTATCTACCTCACTTGCTTTGGCAATGTTAACACATGTTTCCCATGCCAATAAAGCCCAGTGAATTGAATTGAATTGAGAGAGAGAGAGAGAGGGATAGAGAGAGAGAGAGAGAGAGAGAGAGAGAGGGATAGGGGGATAGAGAGAGAGAGAGAGGGATAGGGGGATAGAGAGATAGAGAGGGATAGGGGGATAGAGAGAGGGATAGAGAGATAGATAGATAGATAGATAGATAGATAGATAGATAGATAGATAGAGAGAGAGAGAGGGATAGATAGAGAGAGAGAGAGGGATAGATAGAGAGAGAGAGAGAGAGAGAGAGAGAGGGGTCGGGGGGGATAGAGAGAGAGAGTTTCAAGTTAATGTCCTGTGCACAAGTACAGTACAATTCCTTTCTTGCAAGCTATAAACCCAACATTACAATTATTAATCAATAACAATGTAATACTAAAAATTAAATAAGGTAGAGCAAAAACACTATGATAATAACACACGTGAATTAACTTGGTATATAGTGGGGTCGGTTTTTAGCATCAGGAACTCCAGGTCGGGTGAACAGGAGCTCAAGATGTTTTCAACTTCGGTAAACCAGGAGTTAGTTGTTAATGAGGAAGCATATACACCTCCCCCTGCTCTTACCAGAAGCACCCGTTCGAAAGCTACAGAAAACTGAAAAACTGTCTGGTTGAAAAAGAAAGACTTTCCCTAAAGTTCCTCTGTGATTCTGGCCTTTCTCGGAGTTCACAATGTTTATTTGACAAAACAACACACAGCAGCAGAGACGGTAGACCATCTGGCAGAAGTGTGCCTGTTTACAACGGGGACACAACGCCTCCTACTGGACAAAATCAGTAAACGTTTACAGCGCCTATTATTCCCACGCGGTCTCCAATCCAAGTACTAACCAGTCGCGACCCTGCTAAACTTTATGAGTTTATTACGGTAAAGTATATAAAGTTACTGAGTCTCAAAAGCAAGTAAATTGAACCAAATATAGCAGCATACCTTTTTAATTAATTATGCTAAAATTGCCAATTAGTTCTATTTTCCACATATTCCTAACATTAGAAAACAACACATTAATCGGATACAGCACCGACCAAAGCGATGGACATGGATAAACTCTGTTGATTTTAGGATCTGTAAACAGCAGGACCTACTACACATATGACCACCAAATGATAAAAAATAAGCGTGATATCTACATATCAATGCTTCGTTTACTTAAAAAATGATGAACCAGAGAGTTTACTTTCACAGGGAAATCAGGGGAGAGCGCGAACGCAGTCCCCCACTACCAGAAATTATGCAATCGAGATTTCCACATTTGAGAAATTCGCAGGGGTCAGCACAGCCGGAGTGCAATGGCTGAGCCTCGCCCTGGGTGAACCGCCTTCTTGATCACGGTGTCTCCCTTGCCAGGTAAGTATGAGTTGTACATGAGTAATGTGGGATAGTGATTCCCGTGCAAACGTTTTAGCCTAATGGTTATAGCACCACGGCTATTGAGAAAAAAAGAAAATAATTTAAATGAACGTTCAGTGTTATTTTGTCTGCTAGTAGATGGAAAGGTGAAAACACGTTTGAACTGTTATTTTACTCGTAAAATTAGTGTTTTTCCATTTTCCCAGGATGCAATTCTGTAGAAATTATCATAACATAAACATTTGTATTAAACGTGTCTGATAGCTGAAACTATAACAAATTATTAGAAATGTCCTAAACTGTTCTGAAACACACATAAAGCCAAGTGAATGGAATTTGTGATTTTATTTAGCCTTTCTCGTCTCGTGGTTCTTTTGTCTTCCAGAGAAAAGCCAGACTGCAATTCTACTATAGACCACTAGTGGCCACCCTCCCAGTCCCACACAGCCACCCATGCAGGCACATTGAAACAGGGAGCGCTGATGCAGTTAGAATAACAAGAGTATTGTATTTCAACCACACCGCCTCTTAACAAATTGGTAAACTGAAAGAATGTTACTGTTATAAATAAAAGTCAGTTGCTCCCTGATAATACAAGAGAAGTGTACAGCCTGCTGGAAAAAAAACTAATGAGCATCTAGCAAGAGTCATCGAAATTGTTAATTAAAAGGTTTAAAAACAAATCTGATAAATGCAACAGTTGGACAATGGATGAAGATACTCCTAACGTTTTACAAGTGGTGGGAAAAGTACCCAATTGTCATACTTGATTACAAGTAAAAGATACCTTAATAGGAAATTACTCAAGTAAAAGTCAGGATTTAAATATACTCAAGTATCAAAAGTAAATGTACTTGCAAAAATGTACTCAACTATCAAAATAATAATTTCAAATTCCTCATATTAAGCTAAACTTAATTTACGGATTGCCTGGGGCACACTTCAACACTCAGACATTATTCAGAAACAAAGCATCTGTGTTTAGTGAGTCCCCCAGATCAGAGGCAGTAGAGATGACCAGGGATGTTCTCTGTTTAGTGAGTCCGCCAGATCAGAGGCAGTAGAGATGACCAGGGATGTTCTCTGTTTAGTGAGTCCTCCAGATCAGAGGCAGTAGGGATGACCAGGGATGTTCTCTGTTTAGTGAGTCCTCCAGATCAGAGGCAGTAGGGATGACCAGGGATGTTCTCTGTTTAGTGAGTCCTCCAGATCAGAGGCAGTAGGGATGACCAGGGATGTTCTCTTGTTAAGTGCGTGAATTGGACCATTTCTGTCGATTGGACATTAGCCATCAGGATACTAGGAAGAGGAGGCCGTGTAGCCCGTCTTTTCAACCTAGCCATCAGGATACTAGGAAGAGGAGGCCATGTAGCCCGTCTTTTCAGCTAGCCATCAGGATATTAGGAAGAGGAGGCCATGTAGCCCGTCTTTTCAGCCTAGCCATCAGGATACTAGGAAGAGGAGGCCATGTAGCCCGTCTTTTCAGCTAGCCATCAGGATACTAGGAAGAGGAGGCCATGTAGCCCGTCTTTTCAGCTAGCCATCAGGATACTAGGAAGAGGAGGCCATGTAGCCCGTCTTCTCAGCTAGCCATCAGGATACTAGGAAGAGGAGGCCATGTAGTCCGTCTTTTCAGCTAGCCATCAGGATACTAGGAAGAGGAGGCCATGTAGCCCGTCTTTTCAGCTAGCCATCAGGATACTAGGAAGAGGAGGCCATGTAGCCCGTCTTTTCAGCTAGCCATCAGGATATTAGGAAGAGGAGGCCATGTAGCCCGTCTTTTCAGCTAGCCATCAGGATACTAGGAAGAGGAGGCCATGTAGCCCGTCTTTTCAGTCGGTGTTGCCTTCGGTCATCTTGGCCAGGAGTAACAGGTACGCTAGCTGGTCATGGAACAAAGGAGGGAATGCAGTATTCCATATCTGAGGAGGCTGAGAGAATTATTTGTGTAGCTTCCGATTCATGATCCAGAAGTGTTTATCGGTCGTAGGAGATTATTGCACAAACCATCTGAGCAAACAAAGTACTAATGGATGCTTGAGCAAACAAAGTACTAATAAATGCTTTTAATAGCAATAAAAAAGTCAAGTCGAGCAGCAATGAATCCTTCAGAATTAATATGAGGGGTATACTAGTTACCTGGTTTGAGGAGTTAGCAAAGTAAACTATATATACTGTAACTGCTGTTATGGTGAAGTGGAGACATCTAGGAGCAACAACAGCTCAACCGCGAAGTGGTAGGCCACACAAACTCACAGAAAGGGAACGTTGAGTGCTGAAGCGCATAGTGCACACAGATTGTCTCACATCGGTTGCAACACTCACTACGAGTTCCAAACTGCCTCTGGAAGCAAAGTCAGCACAAAAACTGTTCATCAACAATAACTGTTCGTCAAGAGCTTCATGAAATGGGTTTCCATGGCCGAGCAGCCGCACACAAGCCTAAGATCACCATGCGCAATGCCAAGCGTCTGCTGAAGTGGTGTAAAGCTCCCTGCCGTTGGACTCTGGAGCAGTGGAAACACGGTCTCTGGAGGGAAAAATCACGCTTCACCATCTAGCAGTCTGATGGACTAATCTGGTTTTGACTGATGCTAGGAGAACGCTACACCCCAATGAATAATGCCAACTGTAAAGTTTGGTGGAGGAATAATTGGTCTGTGGCTGTTTTTCATGGTTCCGGCTAGGCCCCTTAGTTCCAGCCTTATGGATGTGACATTTCCACACAAAATGTCTCAGAGAATTGGCTTATCAGGCATAAATGAACATGTTAATGTGTATATTTGTAAAAACCTGTCGGGAAGTGTAGACACAAAATTACAATGGTCTAAGCAATACCACTTTGAAGTAACAGAACAACAAAACTTGCGACGTAAATGGACAGGCATTTTTGGGAGAACGTACACATCAGCAAAAGTCTGTGAATCTCAAATGGTAAAATATGAATAGCCACTTTGAAAGTAAGGCTTGTCTACACACGAAAACCACAATGATGAACATTGTGATATATACTTCAGAGAGGAAAATTTACCGTTGTGGATGTGACATGTGGATGTGACATTTGTGCAAAATGACTGTTTATAGATTTCTTTACCAAACTTCATAATACTTTTGTTGTCATCTGAAAATGCAGTGTACCTCAAAGAACCAAGAAATCACTAGTATCGTGAATAGTTATTGTATATGCTATCAAAAGTGCACTCGAGGGTCCCGTCTTAACATGAATGCACAAATGTGCTAAAAAAATGCATTCTTTATTTTAAAAAGTATTTTCATTGCGAATTAGAGTGCTGCATAACTCAACAATTATATGAATATTTGCAATTTGGTGACAGGGTCCCAGAAAACAGACAACAAATGACACTGCACAATTTACAATATTTTAGTCATTTCATTCAAGATCATTTATGACTGTTTTATTTCTAATATTAAATGCTTTTATCAAATCACCTACTGAGTAACAGAATAAACAAACAGAAACTCAAACTCAATTAAAAGTATTTTTAAACATTTTATAAAGTCAGGTTTTGTGTTAATCTCACACATTTTAATCTGCAGCAGAGGCTCTATGAAATGGTACTTCCTCCCTCTGTTGTCCACAAAACAACACAGGGACTGAACAACTTGACCTGCAGCCACCTAGGCCTGGGGCCTGTTGCACAAAAGTAGAATTAAGACATCCGGGATAAATGACTCAGCTGAGCTCAATGAAGCCAAAACATGTGCGTCCAGGCTTAATTGGTTGCACAAAGACCAAGCCAGGATGAGCAGACACGGATTCATTAAGCCAGGTGAAACCAATCCTGGATAGGTGCGCGCTCACGGCTCACTCAAATAGACCCCGCCACAGATCACAGATTAACTGATTTACCATGGCAACTAGAGCCGCGTACTTTTCCCCGTCGGAAGCACAAATCCTCATGGAGGCATACGAGGAGGTAAAAGATATAATTAAGAAGAAAGGCAACACCGCCACAGTGATAAAGCAAAGAGAAAAAGCGTGGCAAAGTATTGCAGACCGCCTGAATGCGTAAGTAGTGCACAATTACACACTCACCGCTCCGCTGAAACATCACAATTACAATTCAAATATTTAATTCACATCTCCAAAAATGCAGTTGTACTGTAATTATGAAACGGTTAAATTTTTAATTGAAATACACTGCAGATATGAGTGAAATTGTGTAAAGTAACTCCATCACACTGTATAAAGCTATGATACATTTTTTGATATTTTTACTGAAAACAAGACAAAAATACCAAGTAATTTTTTGCAGTGTGACTCCATTAAATGTGTGTGTGTGTGTGTGTGTGTGTGTGTGTGTGTGTGTGTGTGTGTGTGTGTGTGTGTAGATTAAACATGAACGGGCCAAAACGGACATGGCAGCAGGTCAAAATCAAATACAAGAACATTCTGCAGAATGGTATGGTCCCTGACTAATATTTAACAAAGCACAAGCATATATTGTACCCAGAAGGTGCCTGCTCACACATTGTCTGTACTGTTTTAGCAGTGAAAAAGAATACCCACAGACAAGGCACGGGTGGTGGGTCACCAAAGGCTGACCTTACCCCAGCAGAGGACATGGCCTTGGAGCTAAATAAAGGCAGGCCCGTCTTAGAGGGGATCCCTGGGGGGAAAGAGACGAGCATAGGTTCCTCCCAAGATGCCACCCGCTTCATTCAAGGTATGTCCTTCCATCTCTACATGGGATACAACCACATTCATATTGAATCAATTTGGACTGTCTGACTTTGGTTTACCTATTGCCTGGCAGCACTGTGTTCCTGTTAGAGCCACCAGCACAAGCACCAGACGATGCTGATCCAGTGAGTACTCCATCAAAGGCATACTGTAGGCCTGGCATGTCTTGTCTACTAGCTTCAATATGAATCCGATTAAATGTGATAGGGTGAAGGCCCCAGTGCAGCAGCAACAGCACATGATGGAGACGATGATGAGGAGGAGACCATCTCTCTGGATTCCAGAAGGCATGAGGTATCATGTTAAGACTGTGAAAGTACTATTTACTCTACAATGGTGAGGAGTCCTCATCAAAATCAAAAAATCTAATTTATTTTACAGGACCCAGATGCTATACAGTGGGAAAACCAGCCTGGCAACATAGTGCGTATTAATAAAAGGACACCACATCCTGCCAAATTCCAGCTGCGCTAATTGTATTGTGTTCACAGAGCTCACAAGCTATCAGAAAGTTGTATGGCAACCACCTCCGGCGCCAAATAGAACTGGCAGACATAGACATTCAGTACAAGAAGAAAAAGATGGAAAATCTTGCACTGGAGTCCGAAATAAAAAAGAGGACAATTAGGAAACTGGACCTTGAAATAAAAAAACTTGAGAGGGAGGTGAGATATGCCTTCAATGTACACTGTATGCTAACTGTAACACAAATGTATTAATCATTATTTTTCTTTCCTCCCCCAGCTCCAAGAAGATGACACAGCTCAAAATAAAAATTAGGTATATTCTCGTAAAGTCAAGTGAGCCATGACATATGAGCTCTTATTGTGAGCACACAGGACGGTGGCATCTTTCTAAGGTTTTTTTATTTTCCCAGCAATCAGTACAACCAAGTCATCGTTATAAGGCATCGCCCTCTTTTGCCCACCCCCAGCACCAGGTGTGGCCACTAGCCTATATGAAGGCCCAAAATTGTGTGTTCCTTTCTGCTCTGACAATGGCATGCCCATTCGTGCGAGATGTGGTGGATGAAGAAGCACTTGTGCTGAGGAGAGCCTTCAGGCGAGAAAGGGTCTTCAGGGACCGGTTGGACCCACTGGCCTTCCCTGATGACCATCTATATGAAAGATACAGGTTTTCTGCAGATGGCATCAGGTATCTATGCAGACTACTGGGTCCCAGGATTAAGCACCGCACTGCACGGAGCCATGCACTGAGTGTGGAGCAAATGGTTTGTGTGGCCTTGCGCTTTTTTGCTAGTGGAGCCTTCCTGTACTCAGTGGGGGATGCAGAACAGCTGAACAAGGCCACAATTTGCCGCACAATAAGGAGTGTGTGTCTGGCTATCAAAGCATTAGCAGATGTCTTCATCTCCTTCCCTGGCCACAGAAGACTCTGTGACATCAAAGAGGAGTTCTATAGGATTGCAGGTAAGAGGATCTACAAATTACAGGACAACTGTTAACACATAGTAGGATACTCATTACTTTGTGTGACAGGTTTCCCCAATGTCATTGGTGCAGTGGACTGCACACACATAAGGATAAAAGCCCCCTCAGGTGCCCATGAGGCCGATTTTGTGAATAGGAAATCCTTTCACAGCATTAATGTTCAGGTGAACATAACTTTTTGATATTGTCCATTGACGAACACTCTGCATTGCCAGTGATGTGCATTGATTGGTGTAATATTCCTCATCTTATGATTTCAGATGGTCTGCAATGCTGACTGTGTGATCAGCAATGTTGTGGCAAAATGGCCTGGCTCAGTCCATGACTCCAGAATCTTTCGGGCCTCTGAAATCTATCAGTGCCTATCACAACATTTACATTACATTTAAGTCATTTAGCAGACGCTCTTATCCAGAGCGACTTACAAATTGGTGCGTTCACCTTAAGACATCCAGTGGAACAGCCACTTTACAATAGTGCATCTAAATATTTTAAGGGGGTGAGAAGGATTACTTTATCCTATCCTAGGTATTCCTGAAAGAGGTGGGGTTTCAGGTGTCTCCGGAAGGTGGTGATTGACTCCGCTGTCCTGGCGTCGTGAGGGAGTTTGTTCCACCATTGGGGGGCCAGAGCAGCGAACAGTTTTGACTGGGCTGCGCAGGAACTGTACTTCCTCAGTGGTAGGGAGGCGAGCAGGCCAGAGGTGGATGAACGCAGTGCCCTTGTTTGGGTGTAGGGCCTGATCAGAGCCTGGAGGTACTGAGGTGCCGTTCCCCTCACAGCTCCGTAGGCAAGCACCATGGTCTTGTAGCGGATGCGAGCTTCAACTGGAAGCCAGTGGAGAGAGCGGAGGAGCGGGGTGACGTGAGAGAACTTGGGAAGGTTGAACACCAGACGGGCTGCGGCGTTCTGGATGAGTTGTAGGGGTTTAATGGCACAGGCAGGGAGCCCAGCCAACAGCGAGTTGCAGTAATCCAGACGGGAGATGACAAGTGCCTGGATTAGGACCTGCGCTGCTTCCTGTGTGAGGCAGGGTCGTACTCTGCGGATGTTGTAGAGCATGAACCTACAAGAACGGGCCACCGCCTTGATGTTAGTTGAGAACGACAGGTAAGCACACAAACTTACACAAGGTAAGCCACACAACCCCTATTTATAACCATCATGGCTGTGTCAAGAATATCACTGTGTTTATGAGGTAGTAATGATGAGATTTTGTGTTGACAGGTGAATTCTCTGGTGTGTTGCTGGGAGACAGGGGGTATGGCTGCCAGCCTTTTCTCCTGACACCTTTCACAGACCCCCAGGAAGCACAGCAGGCCTACAACCATGCCCATGCCAGGACCAGGGCCAGAGTTGAAATGACCTTTGGCCTCCTGAAGGCACGCTTTCACTGCCTTCACAAATTAAGGGTCAGCCCTGTTAGGGCATGTGATATTACTGTGGCTTGTGCTGTCCTCCACAATGTGGCCTGCCTGAGGAAGGAGAGGGCCCCCAGAGTGCCACCAGCCATGGACTGGGACAATCCGGCAATCTTCCCTGATGACGACAGTGGTCGGCTGCTGAGGGACCAATATGTGTTGAATTATTTTAGTTAGTATGTGTGCTTTCAATTTTGGTTAAATATGTCCTGCGGTGGCAGAGGAATTTGTTTTTTTTTTGGTTCGTTTTTGACCAATTTGGCCTCTTATGATGTTTGTGCGGTATACTGTGTGTAATACAAGGCTGCAGGGAGGCTACTGCATCCATTCATTTGTCTGTTCAGTTGATGTGTATGGATTTGTCCTGCATTTATTTTAGTGTGCAGACATGCAGGGTGTGTTATATACAGACCTTTGAATGTGTATGTATCATTTTGTATAATATGCTTGGATTCTGTGCTTTCCATCTTGTAGAGTCACTGTGACTTCAGTTTCGAAAGGAGCTGATGGTTTACCTGCTTTGTTTTGTCCTTATTCAATAAAGGAACATAATGTTACACATTGTGTTTTTATATTCATATGGAATGTGTATTTGTTTATATGACAGAGTACTAGGGCCACACTGAAGAAAAAGGATAAAGTCATAAATTTATGAGGCTGGTTCTTTCTGCAGAAAAGCTACATATTGTTTTTACAGTTTTGATACTTATGACAATGTGATACTTAATATTCTGGCACATCAGCATGTCTTTGTTTATGAAACCATACTGAAGTACAATTTCACGAAATGCCCCACATCTGTCATTTTAACAACTGTCCTCCTTTAAAACAACTGGTTACAATATTATGACTTGTGTTTTTTTCCCCTCTGTGGCCCTAATATTCTATCATTTTATATATAGCCTTATAGTCTATGGGAAACTGTAAATTATCTAATGATAGCAACATCATCTAAAAATCATTTTTTATCCAAAATCATTGAAATTAATGATCACAAACGTTTAAATAATAACAGTGGGTCTAGTTATATGTGATAACAATGTATAGTGAGCAGTGAAATAACTATTGGTTTCCATTTGTGGTGACTGCTGACTGACATTAGGGATGAGATTAAATAGATCCTGGAATTTAGCCTGGTCTGGAGCAGGCTAGCTCCACAGAATAAATCTCCATGGTAATTTATACCATAACATATCCTCCTGCCCCCTATCCATCTTTAGTGCAACCGGATTACGGATCAATTGAGCCAGGATCACCAAGATATCCTGGCTTAATCCCTTATCCTAGTTTTGTGCAACAGGCCCCTGGTCGTCCTTGGCTGGCGAGATATACACAAATCCTGTGTGGTCGTCTCTCCTCAAGAACTGCATCAGAGTCGGTCTTTATCTGCTACCAGTCCTACAAACTGCCTGTATATACACGGAGTATACCAAACATTATGAACACCTTCATAATTGAGTTGAGAAATAAAAGGGGCTGTGTGATAAGCACATCAAAGATTATTAACGATAAGTAATTATAAAAAAGGCACTTCAACAAGCCCATTTCACACCATAGCCTTCTGAATTTGCAAGATAACTTTTTTCATTTTTTATTTTGGCACAAATTAAATTGTGCCACTGACTCGCCCATGTGTTGACGTTTCAGCATTGTCTCAATGAAGAGTTCGCTGTTCGACTAGCCACGTGCAACATGTATGAGCAGTCACAAACCTGATAAAGTTAGCTGCAGGCGGACAAGCAATATCCGCCTTCGTAGTACGGATGAAGCCTGATCTGGAATTTGAAGCTAACTGAATGAAGCTGGCTAGCTTTATAAAAACCTGAGTAGATCTAGCTTGCTTCGTAGTATAGACGGGTTGGTTGTTTAGCCACAAAACCGACACGTGCGCAACTATGGGGCAAAACAGATGGGTTTTTGGCTTTGACAACACGTAAACTATATTTAGTCTCCAAAATTTTTTGAAAACATAAATACATTTGCACAATGAGAACTTGTTGTCTCTCAAATACATATGTACAGTTGTTGGTTAGCTAGCAAATGTTTTTTGCCATATTAGCATAGACATGAAATCAGTCAAAACAAGACACGGAATAAATACCAAGCTACAACAAGCTGAAACCAGCCACCTACAAGTCCCCACATGGTAGCTTATTGTCATTGTTGTTAGCTATCTGACCGTTCAGAATCCAAACAACGCACGCCTTCCGGGATGCATCATGTTTGTGACGTTAAAAATCGGCCAACCCATCTATACCAACACAGAGTTTACTGTCTGTGATAGCACACTCTGGCTACACTAACAGGTAGCTAGATAGCTAGCAGTAAGTGACTTGCACACCTACATTTTCAGTCTAAAAAAGTTTGGGGTTTACCATTCAAATAATTATCTAATGTTGTAAAACGCCATATGAATTAAATAATACATCTTTGAAGGAATTTACCTTTGTAAATAAAGAGAAATCTTCTCGCTTTTATCAGCTGTGCTGTGGGGTACACACTCTTTTCACGGTACTTTGATGAAAAAGCCATTTTCGTAACAGGTTAGAAGAGCATTTTCGCTAACCCTAACCCTTTTCCTAATCTTAACCTCAGTCTCCTAACCTGCTACAAAACAAGTCGCTTCGGAATCGAAGTGGCATGAAAAGAACGTTTCCCCAGCTGTGACGTGCTAATAACAAAACACATTGAGCCGCTTCCGTAAACACTTGGTTTGCGTCCTCTCTTTGATACTTGGCTCATCGTGCTCTAGTGACTCCTTGTGGCGGGCCGGGCACCTGCAAGCTGACCTCCGGTTGTCAGTTGAGTAGTGTTTCCTCTTTGGAACACACTTTTTGGTCTAAAAGTTCCAGGCTGTGTCACAACCGGCTGTGATTGGGAGTCCCATAGGGCAGAGCACAATTGGCCCAGCGACGTCCGGGTCTGGCCGGTGTAGGCTGGCACTGTAAATAAGAATTTGTTCTTAACTGACTTGCCTAGTTAAATAAAAGGTTAAATTATAAAAAATAAAAATGTACTTGTTACCAGGGTTACACATGTGTTGTGTCCCAAATGGCACCCTATTCCCTATGGGTCCTGGTCCAATGTAGTGCACTACATAGGGAATAGGGTGCCATTTGGGATGCAATCACCTAGTTAAGTTTCTATACTATTCTACGGTATCTCATCCACTTAATAAGGCTTACATATCTTGCACTACACAACTCATATGTATATTTCTATACTATTCTACTGTAACTTAGTCCGTTTGGCTCTGACATCGTTCGTACATATGTATATAGTCTTAATTCATTCCTACTTAGATTTGTGTGTATATGCTGTGTAATTTGTTTGTTATTACGGCACTGTCGGAGCTAGAAACACGAGCATTTCGCTACACTCGCAATAACATCTGTTAATCACGTGTATGTGACCAATAACATTTCATTTGAAAAAGGTTAAATAAATAAATAAATAAATATATTTGTTAGCTGCATACATTCCCTTTGGATGGTATAAATAATATAAAACGACTCATCACCATCTGCCGGCCTTTGGGTAGGCTGGGGGGTTGGGTAGACTACTCCCATATAAATGTGTATCCTTAAGAGAAACTTACCCAAACATTGCATTTCCCGGGCTAGGTCTACTCTTGCCATTCAGTATACTCAGTCTCTACAATACACTTTTTAATGTACATAAAATACCATATTTGAAGTTTTGTAACTTACTTGGTTCATGATCTTGTGGTAGAATTAACCAGTGCACTCCATCTTTAGCTTTCTCTTTGCAAACTTCCAAATCCACTGCATGTGTAACCGATGTGAAATGGCTAGCTCGTTAGCGGTAGTGCGCGCTAATAGCGTTTCGATCGGTGACGTCACTCGCTCTGAGCCCTTGAAGTAGTTGTTGCCCTTGCTCTGCAAGGGCCGTGGCTTTTGTGGAGCGATAGGTAACGATGCTTCGAGGGTGACTGTTGAGAGATGTGTGCAGAGGGTTCCTGGTTCGAGGCCAGGTAGGGGGGGCGAGGAGAGGGACGGAAGCAAAACAGTTACACATGCTCAAGTTTATTAGTCGCAGTTTGTTATCAAAACGGCAGGTTTAGACAATATTCCACAGAAATAATACCATTGTGTAGATGAACGACATCAGCAAGTTGTGAGTTACAAGTAGTTTACTCCTACCCCTGATTCCGTTGGCATGGCTACAGGTAGAGTAAAGATGAGGAGAGGTTCCTAACAATGGGGGTGGATTGCATGCATAAAGTGTGAAATGGGGGAGGGTCCCACACTGTATAAGATATGTACCTTTGAACTTTGCAGATAGGAAGCCTTCCTTCAAATCTTAATTTCTCACAACTTAGTAATAAATAACTAATTTATTCATAGGTTAAATACTTTATGCAAATACAAAATTATGGAGCACACAATAATGTTTATTGACTGTTTTATGATAGTGAAAAGCAAGGGTGCAACTTTGGTTTTAGAAGTGGGGGGAGGCATCATTTTTTTAAATATATATATATATTTTCTTCCAGTCAGATAAACACTCCAAACAGCCTGCCCGACCGCTTGGATGCGTCTGCATGGTCCTAAAGCACACAGTTGCCTCGTTTTGTATCACATTCCAATGATGCAACTGTGTGGGGGGGGGACAAAAATGCAATTTCAGAATGTGGGGGTTGTGCCCCTGGTGGGGGTTGTGAATGTTGTGCCCCTGGTGGGGGTTGTGAATGTTGTGCCCCTGGTGGGGGTTGTGAATGTTGTGCCCCTGGTGGGGGTTGTGAATGTTGTACCCCTGGTGGGGGTTGTGAATGTTGTGCCCCTGGTGGGGGTTGTGAATGTTGTGCCCCTGGTGGGGGTTGTGAATGTTGCACCCCTGGTGGGGGTTGTGAATGTTGTGCCCCTGGTGGGGGTTGTGAATGTTGTACCCCTGGTGGGGGTTGTGAATGTTGTGCCCCTGGTGGGGTTGTGAATGTTGTGCCCCTGGTGGGGGTTGTGAATGTTGCACCCCTGGTGGGGGTTGTGAATGTTGTACCCCTGGTGGGGGTTGTGAATGTTGTACCCCTGGTGGGGGTTGTGAATGTTGTGCCCCTGGTGGGGGTTGTGAATGTTGTACCCCTGGTGAGGGTTGTGAATGTTGTGCCTCTGGTGAAAAGCAAAAAAATAAATATATATATATAGCTTTTTTTATTAGTGATCTTTCTTCTGGAACTCCATGGAACTCTGTAGTTATAGCATACCCACTAGAGGTCTCTGTAGTTATAGAATACCCACTAGAGGTCTCTGTAGTTATAGAATACCCACTAGAGGTCTCTGTAGTTATAGCATACCCACTAGAGGTCTCTGTAGTTATAGAATACCCACTAGAGGTCTCTGTAGTTATAGAATACCCACTAGAGGTCTCTGTAGTTATAGAATACCCACTAGAGGTCTCTGTAGTTATAGAATACCCACTAGAGGTCTCTGTAGTTATAGAATACCCACTAGAGGTCTCTGTAGTTATAGAATACCCACTAGAGGTCTCTGTAGTTATAGAATACCCACTAGAGGTCTCTGTAGTTATAGAATACCCACTAGAGGTCTCTGTAGTTATAGAATACCCACTAGAGGTCTCTGTAGTTATAGCATACCCACTAGAGGTCTCTGTAGTTATAGAATACCCACTAGAGGTCTCTGTAGTTATAGAATACCCACTAGAGGTCTCTGTAGTTATAGAATACCCACTAGAGGTCTCTGTAGTTATAGAATACCCACTAGAGGTCAGTCTAGAGCAAAAGGTTATGAAATCACCAGGTGAGCCCACAGTTGAGTTGTACAGGTGAAATTTCGTTAATGAGAAACTTCTGTCGTACTTTTCATTCCCAAGTCCTCACAGTGCTTTACCAACCCTTTGTGAGAAATATCAGGAAATATCGGAATTGACTGCTTGTATTTTTCCCCACCACGCTGTAGTCAGTGCATTACAACATGTCACCAAGGAGTACTAGAAGTCAGTCAGTCAGTGTTGACATCATCCACACCCTTAAGGATCATCTGGAGCGGTGCTGATTTCTGTTGCTTACGCCTGAACAAGGAAAAGAGCAGGAGAAGCCTTGTAAAAAAACGACAACAGTGCAGGGTACAAAAACTGAAGTCAAATGAAAGAACAACCTGGTCTCAAGAGTATTTCGTATTATTCTGTTCGTAATTTACGAGACACTCCATTTAGTATCGTATGTTAGGTTTTGTATGGTATGTATTCAATGGTGGATGTTCATAATCCATTTCATATATGTTCCAGATTTGTAAAACGTATGATATGTTACGAATTCTAATTTCTTGTGGCTAACATTAGCTAGGTAGCTAGTGCTAATGCTAACATTAGCTAGGTAGCTAGTGCTAATGCTAACGTTAGCTAGGCTAGGGGTTAAGGTCAGGGTTAAGTTTAGGAGTTAGTTGTAAGGGTTAGGGGAAGGCTTAGCTAACATGCTAAGTAGTTGCAAAATAGCTAAAAAGTAGTAGAAACGTTGCTAATTAGCTATAATGCTAAAGTTGTCCCTGATTACATACGCAACGCGCAACCTTTGTGTTGCTAGATGTTTGCGTGATATGCCCACCCATCCAACCCGACCAAATCACCCTCCTTTCGGTTTTGCCTTAAGTAACCTTCTGTCTTATGTAACCGTAACATACTAATTTGAGTGTGTCGGATTTACGTTTACTATCTTACATCTAGTCTATGAGAACAGGCTGGAAAGATAGATACCCACACAATGTTGCGTTCAACTCACCTCATCTCTGAGCGCAGGGTGTTGAGCTGGCTGAGGACCTGGTCATTGGTCTCTATCCGTTCATCCAGATCTCTCTGTAACTTCCTCTTAGAGTTTTCCAGTCGCTCTATCTCCTCCTCGGCCCCATCCATCTGTCTCTTCACACTCTTCAGCCTCTGGTTCAACTAGGAGAGGAGAGAGGGAGTAACAGTCGGGGATGGAAATAAAGCTGGCCCCCGAGGCTAGTACTTTTTTATTTAGACCAGACTAGTGAAAAAGTACAAAACTAGCCCAGCAAAATGATGTCTTTCAGCACAACGCATGGCCCAAATTCTGAACCTGAATATCATCCAGACTAGTAGAAATCTCAGTCTACTAGCCAGGCTGCCCAGTGCACAAAATCCTTAAAATTCCATCCCTGGTTACAGTTTGTTGTTATAATTTATTGATGATGTGTTGTTGTAAATTTATATGTCCATTGTTGTGTCTGTAATGGCTGTATTAAAACTTATGTCTTTAGCCCCTTGACGAAGAGGAAGTTAGACTACATCGTTTTTTATAATTCATAGATGTTGTTTTTAAGTTTGTCTGTATGTCCATTGTAGTGTAACAGTGTAGCTACCATCCCTCTCCTTGCCCCAACCTGGGCTCAAACCAGGGACCCTCTGAAAAACACCCACGAAGCATTATTACCCATCGTTCCAACAGCTAACAGAACGTTACTTAGCTAGCCATTTCACGTCGGCTTCACTAGGTCTTGTCTAGTACTTCAGATTCTGGGTCAGCTATAAGAGCTGTACATAGGTAGGATCTCTCTGAATTGGCCAATGCAAAGTCCACAATGAATGTGAATGACTTTGACCTGTGTCTACCCTGTAACACTTTATCTGAATTTGCCTCTTGACATTCAGAGACATTTGTACTATTAGGTTTTTTGACTGTATTACAACACTTATGACCTACAGTTGAAATGAAATGCTAAAGTAGTTATTTTGACTAAGTTTTCCATGTTACCTGGTCGTTCTGGTTCTGCATAGATATGTGCTCATCGTCCACCTGTATCGTCATCTCCTTCACTTTTCTCTCTAGTTTCCTGTTGGCTTGTTGCAGGTTGATGTTGTCTCTGAGAAGAACATATGAAACCGTGTCAGACACTCATGATGACCACATAGCCCTCAACACCATTTAAACAGTCAACCCTGTTAGACACTCAATCATAGCCCTCAACACCATTTAAACAGTCAACCCTGTTAGACACTCAATCATAGCCCTCAACACCATTTAAACAGTCAACCCTGTAGATGCCTTGTCATTGCTGTAGTGATGGTGATGTATTTAAACCACAGAATTATAAACCAAGGGAAGAATCTAACTTCCAGTATATCACACTACCAACTGTTACCAACTATTTTCACACCTCACCTCTCAGCTCTCCTCTCCCTCCAGCCTCCACTCTACCTCCCCCTCACCTCTCAGCTCTCCTCTCCCTCCCCCTCACCTCTCAGCTCTCCTCTCCCTCCAGCCTCCACTCTACCTCCCCCTCAGCTCTCAGCTCTCCTCTCCCTCCCCCTCACCTCTCCTCTCCCTCCAGCCTCCCCTCTACCTCTCAGCTCTCCTCTCCCTCCAGCCTCCCCTCTAACTCCCCCTCACCTCTCAGCTCTCCTCTCCCTCCAGCCTCCCCCTCACCTCTCCCTCCAGCCTCCACTCTACCTCCCCCTCAGCTCTCAGCTCTCCTCTCCCTCCCCCTCATCTCTCCTCTCCCTCCAGCCTCCCCTCTACCTCTCACCTCTCCTCTCCCTCCAGCCTCCCTTCTACTCCTCTCAGCTCTCCTCTCCCTCCAGCCTCCCCTCTAACTCCCCCTCACCTCTCAGCTCTCCTCTCCCTCCAGCCTCCCCTCACCTCTCCCTCCAGCCTCCCACTACCTTCCCCTCCCTTCCACCTCACCTCTCCTCTCCCTCCAGCCTCCACTCTACCTCCCCCTCCCTTCCACCTCACTTCTCCTCTCCTCCCAGCCTCCACTCTACCTCCCCTCCCCTCGCAGCTCTCCTCTCCTTCCAGCCTCCCCTCTACCTCCCCCTCTCCTCGCAGCTCTCCTCTCACCAGCCTCCCCTCTACCCCCTCACCTCTCACCTCCCTCCAGCCTCCCCTCTACCCCCCTTCCACCTCACCTCTCAGCTCTTCTCTCCCTCCAGCCTCCCCTCCAGCTCACGTCACCCCTCCAGCTCACCTCTACCCCTCCAGCTCACCTCTACCCCTCCAGCTCACCTCTACCCCTCCAGCTCACCTCTCCACCTCTCCCGTCCAGCTCACCTTTCCACCAACCTCCCCTCCATCTCACCTTTCCTCTCCCTCCAGCCTCCCCTCCAGCTCCTGGACCCTTCCCTCCAGCCTGGAGACCACAACATCCTGGTTGGACCTCTGGGAGCCCTCTAGATGAGACACCCTGCTCTTCAGATCCTTATTCTGGAGGAGAACAACAAAAGGGTGAGCACATATAAAAGAGACAGGAAGCATGGGAAATGATTCAGGGGGTACCATATACAGCAGGTTTAACCACCAATGATTCAGGGGGTACCATATACAAGCAGGTTTAACCACCAATGATTCAGGGGGTACCATATACAAGCATGTTTAACCACCAATGATTCAGGGGGGTGACATACAGCAACTTCAACCACCAATGCAGAGGACTACATGTGAAGAGAGATGGGTGAGGAGGAGAAATTGAGAAAGTCCAGTACCTGTCTCTCCAGAGTGATCTTTTCACACTCCAGGTCCTGTTTGACTGCACTCTCCTGCAGCAGCTCAACTCTTATCAGCTCCATCTGTCAGCAGAGAAAACCATGTACATTCACTACACACACACACTGATGAATACACTTTTCACATGAGAAAGGGACATTCCCAGTCCATTGATGGACAGTTATCAAATCAGTGACGCTGTCAGTAATGATTCATTCAACAAAACCAGGGAAGGGAATAATGCATTTACTTTCATCTCCAGGATCCAAACACTGTATCCTCTACTGCAAGTCAAACAGGACCCAAAGACTGTCTCCTCCCTCTACTGCCAGTCAGACAGGACCCAAAGACTGTCTCCTCTACTGCAAGTCAGACAGGACCCAAATACGGTCTCCTCCCTCTACTGCCAGTCAGACAGGACCCAAAGACGGTCTCCTCCCTCTACTGCCAGTCAGACAGGACCCAAAGACTGTCTCCTCTACTGCCAGTCAGACAGGACCCAAAGACTGTCTCCTCCCTCTACTGCCAGTCAGACAGGACCCAAAGACTGTCTCCTCTACTGCCAGTCAGACAGGACCCAAAGACTGTCTCCTCCCTCTACTGCCAGTCAGACAGGACCCAAAGACTGTCTCCTCTACTGCAAGTCAGACAGGACCCAAAGACTGTCTCCTCTACTGCCAGTCAGACAGGACCCAAAGACTGTCTCCTCCCTCTACTGCCAGTCAGACAGGACCCAAAGACTGTCTCCTCTACTGCAAGTCAAACAGGACCCAAAGACTGTCTCCTCTACGGCCAGTGAGACAGGACCCAAAGACTGTCTCCTCCCTCTACTGCCAGTCAGACAGGACCCAAAGACTGTCTCCTCTACTGCCAGTCAGACAGGACCCAAAGACTGTCTCCTCCCTCTACTGCCAGTCAGACAGGACCCAAAGACTGTCTCCTCTACTGCCAGTCAGACAGGACCCAAAGACTGTCTCCTCCCTCTACTGCCAGTCAGACAGGATCCAAACACTGTCTCCTCTACTGCAAGTCAAACAGGACCCAAAGACTGTCTCCTCTACGGCCAGTGAGACAGGACCCAAAGACTGTCTCCTCTACTGCCAGTGAGAGAGGACCCAAAGACTGTCTCCTCTACTGCCAGTGAGAGACCGCCCTCTCCACCTCGCCAGTAAAGGGAGAATGAATAATAGGTGACATCATTGCTCAGAATAGTTAGCTCTTCTTGTCTTTTCGGGGAAACCAAAACAGAGTTGTGTCAATTAGTCTGAACCGATCTGCTCCCATGGCCTACTTCACCAGCGCACACACACACACACACACACACACACACACACACACACACACACACACACACACAGTGTCAGCATTTCACAAACATACTGTACACAAACTCAGTAAACCTGAGAACAAAACTGAAGAAAAAAAAAAGAAAAAAAAATGAACTTCCTTAGCAAGCAACTAAAAGGCAGAGCAGGAAACGTGAGCATTCAGACCTAAATGTGTTAATGTTAAGTCTGAGTCATCTAGCATGATTCTATGACCCAGTCTACATTGTATGCTTGGCTGTCTGCCATTGGTGGAGGAGGGCCCTGTGTGTGTGTGTGTGTGTGTGTGTGTGTGTGTGTGTGTGTGTTGTGTGTGTACTGGCCTGTTGTTTCCATTGGTCCACTCGGTCCATCAGGAGATCTGCACTGTTCCTCTCCTCACTCAGATCACGCTCCAGATGGCTCACCTCACCCTGGGAAAGAGACGTGTAATACGTATGTAGTGCTTATGGATGTGTTATTTAAGGGTTATGAATGTGTTATGAAGTCCTTGTGTAGGTGCCTTTATTTATTTAGGAACATCTCGGTCCCGCATTTAAATTACTTTCAGCTTATAAAAGGCTTCATAAGCACTACATAAATGTGTTACAAAGCATCTATAACCGTACTTCATGCTTTATAAAGGGTTCATAAATGGGGCGTAACTGTGTGACATAATCACCAATGTCAAATGTGACATAAGTTTATAACCCACTATGTCGAATATGCTATAAAATGTGTGCTTTATAAAGGGTGGCATGTTGTGCTGAAGGATGGCATACACTCTAAAGTGATGTCATACACTCTAAAGTGATATCATACGCTCTTAAGTGATGTCATACGCTCTAAAGTGATGTCATACGCTCTAAAGTGATGTCGCTCTAAAGTGATGTCATACCCTCTAAAGTGATGTCATACGCTCTAAAGTGATGTCACGTTAGTCACATTACACCTAATCTCGTTCTCAGACACTTCCGGCCCAAATGGTCTGGTGGACCAACGCATCAAACTTTCCATTCATTAGATAGGGTTAGAGATCCAGCTTACCTCCTGTCCCCTCCCCTCCAGCTCTCCCCCTTCCAGCCCCCCCCCTCATCATTAACTAAAACAAAGAAACATTATAGACATGTTTAAATGATACATTTGCTTTTATTTGTACATTTAAAAACAACAAATACAAATACACGAAGTGCAGCAATGTAATGACATTGAACATTACACAGGACTGTGAATAGTGTAGCTTGTCCCTGAGTTGGTGGGCGAATGGTTCTTGCCTATCAGCCTGCTGGAAGTACTGTGGGCTGATTCCAACCTTAAAAATAACAACAAAGAAAGTTAGCAGGTCTGTTAGAAAATGTCTTTGTCTCACCATCTGCATAAGGGTTGTGCTGCGCCAGAAACTCTAAAAATGGGGAGATGGGAAACTCCATTCAATTTGTATTATTATATTCCTCTTTCATTTACAAATCTCATGATGTGGCTATGAGATGTGGCTGTATCTAGGCGGATTTATATTTAGTGGAGCCTGCTAGCCAGCTAAATTTCGGTTAGCTACCGATTGCCGTGAAGGTCACCATAATTATTTGAATGTACAATTGGAGGTAGCTACAGTATGTAATCTAACTCAACACTGAACTACTACAAACTCATTTAAAATGACAATAAATAAAAGTTCACTTACTTGTTTTTTTTCGCTGTCCAGCGGCAGCACAAGTGAGCGTTTGATTTACAAACTCATCACATGATCAGCGATATAAAATAAAAAAAAGTAATTCCGGAATTTTGGAAATGTTCTAAATAAATCAAATTGTATTTGTCACGAATACAACAGACGAAAGACCTTACCGTGAAACGCTGAATACAACAGGTGAAAGACCTTACCGTGAAACGCTGAATACAACAGACGAAAGACCTTACCGTGAAACGCTGAATACAACAGACGAAAGACCTTACCGTGAAACGCTGAATACAACAGACGAAAGACCTTACCGTGAAACGCTGAATACAACAGACGAAAGACCTTACCGTGAAACGCTGAATACAACAGACGAAAGACCTTACCGTGAAACGCTGAATACAACAGACGAAAGACCTTACCGTGAAACGCTGAATACAACAGGTGAAAGACCTTACCGTGAAACGCTGAATACAACAGACGAAAGACCTTACCGTGAAACGCTGAATACAACAGACGAAAGACCTTACCGTGAAACGCTGAATACAACAGACGAAAGACCTTACCGTGAAACGCTGAATACAACAGACGAAAGACCTTACCGTGAAACGCTGAATACAACAGACGAAAGACCTTACCGTGAAACGCTGAATACAACAGACGAAAGACCTTACCGTGAAACGCTTACTTACAAGCCCGTAAACAACAATGCAGTTAAGAAAATATTTACTAAATAAACTAAAGTAACAATAAAAATCAACAATAACGTGGCTATGTACAGTCGGTACCGAGTCAATGTGCGGAGGTGCAGGTTAGTCGAGGTCATGGAGGTCATGTGAACATGTAGGTAGGGGTAAAGTGACTACGCATACATAATAAAGAGCGAGTATCCTAAGTAATAATAGAAAAATGTCAATAACCATTCGTGATATATGAAAAATAATTGTCTAAACATGAACAATGATTCATATTTAAGTGACTTTTGAATTAAACTTGTGGTTTTAAAACATGTACCAAGGTCAAATAAATGCCCCCAATGCAAATCACTGTATACAGAATACATATTGGCTTATACAGCAAGAACTATTCTGGGTTCAGCAGTAAAAGTATTGTAGGTAACACTCAGTAGGGTCAGTAGGATGTATATGTGGTGTCATTTCAGGGGGCTGTGACTAATACGGAGAGTTGCTGGACTTTTAATCCACCCATTCTATTGGCGGCCGAATCACATCGTGCGTGACAGACAATCCGATAACCAAACACCACTGAATTAAAGGGCAACTACACTCAAAAATCTAAGTTTCTTATATTTTTTCTCTCAGTCCTCATAAGTCATCCTTAAATGTGGTTTAAGCATTGTTGTGGGCACAGAAAATCAAATTTTGTTGTTTTCTATTTAAAAAATAAATACAAAATTTAAAGAGTGAAAAAAAAATAGGGTAAACTCCGAAAAAATGTAGGAAATCCAAAACTGAATTTGGGGAAAACGTTGGCAAAAAATATAAGTAGATTATAAAAGGCCCTACCAACGTTTATTGCTATGTTTGACTGCACTTTAGAGTGTACGTCATCCTGTAGCAAAGCATTGTGGGGGAAGTTGAGGTCAGGTCAAATATTGACTAAGCAGCCAGGAGGGAAAGAGGTTGGTGCCATCCTAAAAATGTTTTAGTGAAATATAATATATAGAATTTAGCAGACGCTTTTATCCAAAAGAGACTTCCAGTCATGCGTGAACACATTTTAACGTATGGGTGGTCCCGGGAATCGAACCCAATATCCTGGCGCTGCAACGCTCTACCAAGATGCATGACAGGGTTATAAATGCTTTGTGAAGCCTCAATTTATGATTTATTAAGCTTTTAATTAAGCGGTGCTTATGCCATCCTTAACGAAAGGTTTATGCCATATGTGACATAGTGGGTTATGTCACATGTGACATAGTGGGTTATGTCACACCATTAAGCCACATTTATGAACCCTTTATAAAGCATGGCATACAGTTATAGATGATTTGTAACACATGTATGTAGTGTTTATGAAGGCTTTATGTAGTGTTTATGAAGGCTTTATGAAGGCTCTATGAAGGCTCTATGAAGGCTTTATGAAGGCTCTATGAAGGCTCTATGAAGGCTTTATGTAGTGTTTATGAAGGCTCTATGAAGGCTTTATGAAGGCTCTATGAAGGCTTTATGTAGTGTTTATGAAGGCTCTATGAAGGCTCTATGAAGGCTTTATGTAGTGTTTATGAAGGCTCTATGAAGGCTTTAAGAAGGCTCTATGAAGGCTTTATGTAGTGTTTATGAAGGCTCTATGAAGGCTCTATGAAGGCTTTATGTAGTGTTTATGAAGGCTTTATGAAGGCTCTATGAAGGCTTTATGTAGTGTTTATGAAGGCTTTATGTAGTGTTTATGAAGGCTTTATGAAGGCTTTATGTAGTTTTTATGAAGGCTTTATGAAGGCTTTATGTAGTGTTTATGAAGGCTTTATGTAGTGTTTATGAAGGCTTTATGAAGGCTTTATGTAGTGTTTATGAAGGCTTTATGTAGTGTTTATGAAGGCTCTATGAAGGCTTTATGTAGTGTTTATGAAGGCTCTATGAAGGCTCTATGAAGGCTTTATGAAGGCTCTATGAAGGCTTTATGAAGGCTCTATGAAGGCTTTATGAAGGCTCTATGAAGGCTCTCTGAAGGCTTTATGAAGGCTTTATGAAGGCTCTATGAAGGCTCTATGAAGGCTCTATGAAGGCTTTATGAAGCTGCACGTCATTATAAAGCAGGACCCCATAGCCTTATAACTATTAAGACATTAGTTATATTTGTACAGACTGGTCCATCAACTCGGACTGTTCTGTTTACAAGTGAAAACAGGACCTTTGACCTTTCAGTATCAAACAATGGTGAGTCAACAGTGAAGTCAATGTTTTGCCATCAGTTAACAACAATTACATTTTTCAGCGAGGATTAGCCAGCGCCGTGCTTTTCCACTCCATGTCAGTCTACAGGTATAAATAGAGGCAGGTAAACAACACAAAGCAGACATATCATACAAAAACACACTGGGGCGCTCCTAACACAATCTGAAGGGAAGAGAGAAAGAAATTAACAGGGGTCTATGTCCTACAGTACAGGTGGTCTATGTCCAACAGTGTGTCCTTCAGTACAGGGGGTCTATGTCCAACAGTACAGGGGGTCTATGTCCAACAGTACAGGTGTCTATGTCCAACAGTACAGGGGGTCTATGTCCAACAGTACAGTGGGTCTATGTCCAACAGTGTGTCCTACAGTACAGGGGTCTATGTCCCTCAGTACAGGGGGTCTATGTCCTACAGTACAGGGGGTCTATGTCCAACAGTACAGGGGGTCTATGTCCTACAGTACAGGGGGTCTATGTCCAACAGTGTGTCCTACAGTACAGGGGTCTGTTCGCTGCTCTGGCCCCCCAATGGTGGAACAAACTCCCTCACGACGCCAGGACAGCGGAGTCAATCACTACCTTCCGGAGACACCTGAAACCCCACCTCTTTAAGGAATACCTAGGATAGGATAAAGTAATCCTTCTCACCCCCCCCCCCCCTTAAAAGATTTAGATGCACTATTGTAAAGTGGCTGCTCCACTGGATGTCATAAGGTGAATGCACCAATTTGTAAGTCGCTCTGGATAAGAGCGTCTGCTAAATGACTTAAATGTAAATGTAATGTAAATGGGTCTATGTCCTACAGTACAGGGGGTCTATGTCCTACAGTACAGGGGGTCTATGTCCTACAGTACAGGGGATCTATGTCCTACAGTACAGGGGGTCTATGTCCAACAGTACAGGGGGTCTATGTCCAACAGTACAGGGGGTCTATGTCCAACAGTACAGGGGGTCTATGTCCTACAGTACAGGGGGTCTATGTCCAACAGTGTGTCCTACAGTACAGGGGGTCTATGTCCTACAGTACAGGGGGTCTATGTCCAACAGTACAGGTGTCTATGTCCTACAGTGTGTCCTACAGTACAGGGGGTCTATGTCCTACAGTACAGGGGGTCTATGTCCTACAGTACAGGGGGTCTATGTCCAACAGTGTGTCCTACAGTACAGGGGGTCTATGTCCTACAGTACAGGGGGTCTATGTCCAACAGTGTGTCCTACAGTACAGGGGGTCTATGTCCTACAGTACAGGGGGTCTATGTCCAACAGTACAGGTGTCTATGTCCTACAGTGTGTCCTACAGTACAGGGGGTCTATGTCCTACAGTACAGGGGGTCTATGTCCTACAGTACAGGGGGTCTATGTCCAACAGTGTGTCCTACAGTACAGGGGGTCTATGTCCAACAGTGTGTCCTACAGTACAGGGGGTCTATGTCCTACAGTACAGGGGGTCTATGTCCAACAGTGTGTCCTACAGTACAGGGGGTCTATGTCCTACAGTACAGGGGGTCTATGTCCAACAGTACAGGTGTCTATGTCCTACAGTGTGTCCTACAGTACAGGGGGTCTATGTCCTACAGTACAGGGGGTCTATGTCCAACAGTACAGGGGGTCTATGTCCAACAGTGTGTCCTACAGTACAGGGGGTCTATGTCCTACAGTACAGGGGGTCTATGTCCTACAGTACAGGGGGTCTATGTCCTACAGTACAGGGGGTCTATGTCCAACAGTGTGTCCTACAGTACAGGGGGTCTATGTCCTACAGTACAGGGGGTCTATGTCCAACAGTGTGTCCTACAGTACAGGGGGTCTATGTCCTACAGTACAGGGGGTCTATGTCCAACAGTACAGGTGTCTATGTCCTACAGTACAGGGGGTCTATGTCCAACAGTACAGGGGGTCTATGTCCTACAGTACAGGGGGTCTATGTCCCTCAGTACAGGGGGTCTATGTCCTACAGTACAGGGGTCTATGTCCTACAGTACAGGGGTGTATGTCCTACAGTACAGGTATCTATGTCCTACAGTACAGGGGGTCTATGTCCCTCAGTACAGGGGGTCTATGTCCTACAGTACAGGGGGTCTATGTCCCTCAGTACAGGGGGTCTATGTCCTACAGTACAGGGGGTCTATGTCCAACAGTGTGTGTTTTGAGTTCAGTCTTCAGTCAGTACCTCCATGAGATGGACATCTCGGGAGTGGTTCTCCTGGGTGTGTGTGTTCCTCTCCAACACACACACACACACATTACCTCCATGAGTTTGACCTGTCGGGCATGGTCCTCGTGGGTGTGTGCATTCCTCTCCTCCAGCTCCTCCACCTTCCTCTCCAGCTGTCTGCCTCTCTGCTGGGCCTCCTCCCACTCCCTACGACCCCGCTCCAGACCCTGCTCCAGGGGAAGCAGCTGAACACACACACACATCATATTATAACACACAGAATATATTGAACACACACACATAATAATACACACACAGAACATAGGTAGACAACTCTGGTTCAAACCCAGTCAGAGACAGATTCAGGGACATAGTATATCACACACCATAACGTAACACAAACACACAGCACATCACACACACACAGATCTTAACACACGACATAGATCACCACACACACACACACACACAACATAGAACACACACACAGAATATAGAACATCACACACCATAACGTAACACAAACACACAGCACATCACACACACACACAGATCTTAACACATGACATAGAACATCACACACACACACCATAGCACACACAGACCGTAACACACAACATAGATCACACACACACACGACATAGAACACACACACAGAACATAGCACATCACACACACAGAACTTAACTCACAACATAGATCACACACACACAGAACATAGCACATCACACACAGAGAATTTAACACACGACATAGATCACACACACACAGAACATAGCACATCACACACACAGAATTTAACACACAACATAGATCACACACACACAGAACATAGCACATCACACACACAGAATTTAACACACAACATAGATCACACACACACAGAACATAGCACATCACACACACAGAATTTAACACACAACATAGATCACACACACACACACAGAGAACATCAACACCAGGTAAAGTGTCTTGGATAGCCTTCATCTCAACATGTTTACAGCAGAAATTTACTTCAGTCTCCTCTCCTGATAAACCTTTTAGCTCTAGAATCATTCCTCAGCTCCTTATCTCTGACGGGTGAGAGACAGAAAGAGAGACCGAGAGACAGAAAGAGAGACCGAGAGACAGAAAGAGAGACCGAGAGAGAGCGTGAGAGATTTATCTCTAGAATCACTCCTCACCTCCTTATCTCTGACGGGTGAGAGACAGAAAGAGAGACCGAGAGAGAGCGTGAGAGACCGAGAGAGCGTGAGAGATTTAGCTCTAGAATCACTCCTCACCTCCTTATCTCTGACGGGTGAGAGACAGAAAGAGAGACCGAGAGAGAGCGTGAGAGACCGAGAGAGCGTGAGAGATTTATCTCTAGAATCATTCCTCAGCTCCTTATCTCTGACGGGTGAGAGACAGAAAGAGAGACCGAGAGAGAGCGTGAGAGACCGAGAGAGCGTGAGAGATTTAGCTCTAGAATCACTCCTCACCTCCTTATCTCTGAAGCGTGAGAGACAGAAAGAGTGACCAAGAGAGAAAGAGACCGAGAGAGCGTGAGAGAGAGAAAGATTAATTGAGTAGAGAGACAGAGCGAGAGAGAGAGACAGTTGAATTGAATAGAGAGAGAGAGAGAAAGAGTTAGAATATGATATCCATCCATTGGGGACTCATCAGGGGGAAAAAATGTGTGCCACACCTCTTCCTGCAGTTTTCTGGCAGTCTGTCGGGATTTCTCCAACTCCACTCCCTTTTCCTGCAGCTGTTGTTGGAGCTCAGACAGCGCGGAGTGGCTCTTCTCTCTGACTTCATCAACCTGGAGCTGGAGCTTCTCAGTGGACACCTCACAGCCCTCTACTATAGTACTCATCTGGAGGGGTGGGGGCAGCGAGAGACACGGGGGGGGCAGAAAAAAGGGGGGGGCAGAGAGAAAGAGGGGTGGGGGGCAGAGAAAAAGAGGGGGGCACAGAGAGAAAGGGGGGCAGAGAGAGACACAGAGGGGGGCAGAGAAAAAGAGGGGGCACAGAGACACAGAGGGGGGCAGAGAGAGAAAGAGGGGGGAAGAGAGAGACACAGAGGGGGCAGAGAGAGAAAGAGGGGGGGCAGCAGAGAGAGAGAGATGGAAGAGTGAGACAGACTGAACGGTATTAATTTAACATCCCCCCCCCCATGACAGATACGGGTTTTAAAGTCAATTCATACAACCCCTATCATTTGTACTGGTGACAACTCTAGGGTAAATGCATGACTATTATAACTATTTAAAAACCCAGCAGCACTGTAGGGAGGTAATCAGTAAAGTGGAGGTCGATAACATATTCCACTCCTACTCATAGAAACACAGTGTTCTTCTCAGTGACCTATGACCTAGCCCCTCTCTCCCTCCCCCTCCCTCCCTCCCTCACCTCCTTCTGCAGTTCCTCCACAGTGCTGTTCTGCAGTCTCCTCTCCTCGTCCAGATCACTCTTCATCCTCTTCAACTCCTCTGTTCTTCTCGTCTCCTCCTTCAGCCTCTCCTTCATCTCCCTGTGCTGGTGGTTCAGCTGGGTCATCTCACTCTGTGGGCACACACACACACGCACACGCACACAGAGAATGTACTGTGTGCGGCAGAACTACCACAACAACAGCTTCCACAACAACAGCTCCCACAACAACAACTAACACAACATGTTTTCCAAGTTGGACGTACTCTGTGCTAAGGAGATGTTTACCAGCGAGTTCTGAATAAGGTATATTCCATTGACTCTGATACAGTACGACCTGTATGGTCCTTGTATCCACTCACCTGTACATTCTCCAGACGTACGAGAAGGGCTTTGTTTGCCTGGGACATCTCCTCTTCATTCTCCCTCACCTCCTCTAGAGTCTCCTCAACCTGCTGTTTCTCCCTCTGTGGAATCACATCTGTAATAAATATACCTTCAATACCTGGCCATGCATTTTCACAGAACATCTAAATCCATTCAGTCTATATTTTGTGAGCTTTCTTTATCTCTCTCTACTTCACCTTGAGTTGCTCTATGCATTTCACCAGCTGTCTCTGCAGGGTTTTGGAGTCCTTGATGACGAGGTTAAGCTGCTCCACCCTACTCTCCAGTTCCTCCACCTTGGTTAGTGAGGAGACAGGACACACCATCACGTCAAATGGACAAGAGGCAACTGATTCTAGATCAGTACTCCTGCTCTGTTTATGAATACGGACCCTGATGTGATTTTCTGGATATGTTGTACAGAGCATTATGGGTATTGTAGTACATCATTTTGGATTCTGTAGTTTAAAGCGTTGTGGGTATTGTAGTACATCATTATGGGTTCTGTAGTATAGAGCATTATGGGTATTGTAGCACATCATTATGGGTTCTGTAGTATAGAGCATTATGGGTATTGTAGTTCATCATTATGGGTTCTGTAGTATAGAGCATTATGGGTATTGTAGTACATCATTATGGGTTCTGTAGTATAGAGCATTATGGGTATTGTAGTACATCATTATGGGTTCTGTAGTATAGAGCGTTATGGGTTCTGTAGTATAGAGCATTATGGTATTGTAGTACATCATTATGGGTTCTGTAGTATAGAGCATTATGGGTTCTGTAGTATAGAGCATTATGGGTATTGTAGTACATCATTATGGGTTCTGTAGTATCGAGCATTATGGGTTCTGTAGTATAGAGCATTATGGGTATTGTAGTACATCATTATGGGTTCTGTAGTATCGAGCATTATGGGTATCCATCTGCAGTACCTGTCCCCTCAGTTCCTCCCTCTCCTGCATCAGCTGATTCACCTGTCCCCGTGCCTCCCCTCTCTCCTCCTCCATCTCCCTCTTCTCCTGGCCCAGCACTGTGTTACTCTAGCAGGGAGAGAGGAGGTAGTATACACAGGAGATGGGTGGATTATTAGTAGAAAAAACCTAGGACGAAACTCACAACCTTCTGCATGACAACACATTGAAACACAAAGTCAACTAATATATGACAAATGTAAATATATATATAGTCACTTGGGACACTGGGGGAAAAGTCACTCACTTAAGTAAAAGTAAGGATACCTTAATAGGACAAATTAAAGTCACCCAATAAAATACTACTTGAGTAAAAGTCTAAAAGTATTTGTGTTCTAAATATACTTGAGTATCAAAAGTACAAGTATAAATCATTTCAAATTCCTTATATTAAGCAAACCAGACGGCACCATTTTCTTGTTTTTTTATTTTATTTACGGATAGCCAGGGGCACCAACACCCAGACATCATTTACAAACGAAGCCTGTGTGTTTAGTGAGTCTGCCAGATCAGAGGCAGTAGAGATGACCAGGGATGTTCTCTGTTTAGTGATTCCGTCAGATCAGAGGCAGTAGAGATGATCAGGGATGTTCTCTGTTTAGTGAGTCCTCCAGATCAGAGGCAGTAGGGATGACCAGGGATGTTCTCTGTTTAGTGAGTCCTCCAGATCAGAGGCAGTAGGGATGACCAGGGATGTTCTCTGTTTAGTGATTCCGTCAGATCAGAGGCAGTAGAGATGACCAGAGATGTTCTCTGTTTAGTGAGTCCTCCAGATCAGAGGCAGTAGGGATGACCAGGGATGTTCTCTGTTTAGTGAGTCTGCCAGATCAGAGGCAGTAGGGATGACCAGGGATGTTCTCTGTTTAGTGAGTCCACCAGATCAGAGGCAGTAAGGATGACCAGGGATGTTCTCTGTTTAGTGAGTCCACCAGATCAGAGGCAGTAAGGATGACCAGGGATGTTCTCTGTTTAGTGAGTCCCCCAGATCAGAGGCAGTAGAGATGACCAGGGTTGTTCTCTGTTTAGTGAGTCCGTCAGATCAGAGGCAGTAGAGATGACCAGGGATGTTCTCTGTTTAGTGAGTCCCCCAGATCAGAGGCAGTAGAGATGACCAGGGATGTTCTCTTGATAAGTGTGTAAATTGGACCATTATCCTGTCCTGCTAAACATTCATAATGTAACAAGTACTTTGGGGTGTCAGGGAAAATGTACGGAGTAAAAAGTACATTATTTTCTTTAGGAATGTAGTGAAGTAAAAGTAAAAGTAGTCAAAAATATAAATAGTAAAGTAAAGTACAGATAAACAAAACTACTTAAGTAGTACTTTAAAGTATTTTTACTAAAAAAACTTTACACCACTGATTCTACTAGCAGTAGCATGTCCCTTATCTCAGTTCAATACCTCTTTCACCTCCTCAACTTCCTCTCGGAGCTTCTGCACCTCCTTGTCGCGCACCTCCTTCATAATGCCCAGCTCCTTGTCATGACTCTCCACCTCCTCGTTCAGGGCTCCCTTCAGGGCAGTCAGCTCCCTCTCCCTCCAGTGTAGCACCTCCTCCTGCTCCTCCTGCACCTGAATGAGCCCCTGGAAGTCCAACCGAAGCTGGGCCAGGTCCTAACACAGACACTGAGTTAATTTACATAATCCTGCTGGGCCAGGTCCTAACACAGAAACTGAGTTAATTGATATAATCCTGCTGGGCCAGATCCTAACACAGAAACTGAGTTAATTTACATAATCCTGCTGGGCCAGGTCCTAACACAGAAACTGAGTTAATTGATATAATCCTGCTGGGCCAGGTCCTAACACAGACACTGAGTTAATTTACATAATCCTGCTGGGCCAGGTCCTAACACAGAAACTGAGTTAATTTACATAATCCTGCTGGGCCAGATCCTAACACAGAAACTGAGTTAATTTACATAATCCTGCTGGGCCAGGTCCTAACACAGAAACTGAGTTAATTGATATAATCCTGCTGGGCCAGATCCTAACACAGAAACTGAGTTAATTTACATAATCCTGCTGGGCCAGGTCCTAACACAGACACTCAGTTAATTGATATAATCCTGCTGGGCCAGGTCCTAACACAGACACTCAGTTAATTGATATAATCCTGCTGGGCCAGGTCCTAACACAGACACTCAGTTAATTGATATAATCCTGCTGGGCCAGGTGCTAGACACAGACACACTGGAGTAGGCTAGTTGTATGACTGGGGTATGTTGTTCTGTGTGCTAGTTATATGACTGGGGTATGCTGTTCTGTGTGCTAGTTATATGACTGAGGTATGTTGTTCTGTGTGCTAGTTATATGACTGGGGTATGTTGTTCTGTATGCTAGTTGTATGACTGGGCGCAAACCCAGAGTCTCTGGTGGCACAGCTGGCGCTGCAGTACAGCACCCTTAACCACTGCGCCACCCGGGAGGCCAACAGAATGTTTTGAGCAAGAATATCAACTCGTTCCCTTACCGTTAGGAGCTGTTTCTCTGTGCTTACCGTTAGAAGGAGCTGTTTCTCTGTGCCGTCTGCCTGTGTTGTGTTCTTAGCCTGGTCCAGCTCATCGTGCATCTCAGACAGCTGCTGCTGAAGGTCCTTCATCTCTGTACGGCCCTGCTCTCTCTCAGTCTTCACCCGGACTAGCCTGGCAATAGAATATTAATATTTAATATTACAGAGCACCAGAGAAATCATACTATGTCAAGACGTTGTGAGGCAATTAGCGAAATGCTTACTTACACCTGTTCAATTCTTTCAGATCCTTTTTTAAATTTTTTATTTCACCTTTATTTAACCAGGTAGGCTAGTTGAGAACAAGTTCTCATTTACAACTGCGACCTGGCCAAGATAAAGCAAAGCAGTGTGACACACACAACAACACAGAGTTACACATGGAGTAAACAAAACGTACCGTCAACAACACTATAAAAAAAAACGGTATACAGTGTGTGCAAATGAAGTAAGGGAGGTAAAAGGCAATAAATAGGTCAATAGTGGTGAAGTAATTACAATTTAGCAAATGAACACTGGAGTGATAGATGTGCAGATGATGATGTGCAAGTAGAGATACTGTTGTGCTACAGGAGTTCTTAGGGGATAAGGACTAATAATAATCATCAAGGTGGATTATGGTCCTAAACACAATCCCAAAATGACTTCTAGACCCCTATGCACTTGTGGAAATGTTCTTACTCCTCTATGGCGACCTCGAGCTCCGCCTCCATCTGAGCCAGCCTATCCCGCAGCGTAGAGAGTTCTTCCTGTCTCCTGTCCAGTTCCTCCTGAATAGTCTTCATGTCTGTCTGGGCCTTGTAACACACCTCCGCCAGACTCCAACCACTCTGCAGGACACACAGTGCATTCAACTAAAGTAGGTAAACAATAACCACATATGACGATCACCACAAAAATAACGCCATCTGCAAAATCAGTACTAGTGAGAATAAACGTGTCCGAGCTGGACTCCATGCACATAAGGAGAAAACCAGTACAAATCTCTTGCTAAAAGTACTATATTGGACTGCACTGCATTGTATTGTATCGTACTGTATTATACTGTATCGTACTGTACTGCACTGTATTGTATCGTACTGTACTGCACGGTATTGTATCTGACTGTACTGCACTGTATTGTATCGTACTGTATTATACTGTATTGTACTGTACTGCACTGTATTGTATCGTGCTGTACTGCACGGTATTGTATTGTATCATACTGTATTATACTGTATTGTACTGTACTGCACTGTATTGTATCGTGCTGTACAGCACGGTATTGTATTGTATCGTACTGTATTATACTGTATTGTACTGTACTGCATTGTATTGTGCTGTACTGCACGGTATTGTATTGTATCGTATCATACTGTATTATACTGTACTGCACTGTATTGTATCGTACTGTACTGCACTGTATTGTATAGTACTGTATTATTATGTATTGTATCGTGCTTTACTGCACTGTATTGTATTGTATCGTACTGAACTGCACTGTATTGTATCGTACTGTATTATTATGTATTGTATCGTACTGAACTGCACGGTATTGTATTGTATCGTACTGTATTATTATGTATTGTATCGTACTGAACTGCACGGTATTGTATCGTACCGTATTATACTGTATTGTATTGTATCGTACTGTATTATTATGTATTGTATCGTACTGAACTGCACGGTATTGTATCGTACCGTATTATACTGTATTGTATTGTAGCGTACTGTATTATTATGTATTGTATCGTACTGAACTGCACGGTATTGTATCGTACCGTATTATACTGTATTGTATTGTAGCGTACTGTATTATTATGTATTGTATCGTACTGAACTGCACAGTATTGTATCGTACCGTATTATACTGTATTGTATTGTAGCGTACTGTATTATTATGTATTGTATCGTACTGAACTGCACGGTATTGTATTGTATCGTACCGTATTATACTGTATTGTATTGTAGCGTACTGTACTGTCTCGTACTGTACTGCACTGTATTGTATCGTACTGTACTGTATTGTATCATACTGTACTGCATGGTATTGTATTGTATCGTACTGTACTGCACTGTATTGTATCGTACTGTATTGTATCGTACTGTACTGTCTCGTACTGTACTGCACTGCATTGTATCGTACTGTATTATTATGTATTGTATCGTACTGTACTGCACGGTATTGTATTGTATCGTACTGTATTATACTGTATAGTACTGTACTGCACTGTATTGTATCGTACTGTACTGCACTGTATCGTACTGTATTATACTGTATTATACTGTATTGTACTGTACTGCATTGTATTGTATTGTACTGTACTGCACTGTATTGTATTGTACTTTACTGCACTGCACTGTATTGTATCGTACTGTACTGTACTGTATCGTACTGTATCATACTGTACTGTAATGTATTCTGTACTATGTATTGTACTGCACTGTATCATATTGTACTGTATCGTATCGCACCTTATTGTACTGTACTCTATTGTGTATTGTACTGTATATTGTACTATATTGTATATTGTACTGTATCGTATCGCACCTTATTGTACTGTACTCTATTGTGTATTGTACTGTACTGCACCATGGTCTTATGCTCCAGCTGTGTCTTCAGCTGTGACACCTCTCTCTCCAGCTCTGCTCCTGTCATCTGAAGCTCCTTCGCCTCCTTGGCCTTCGCAGCATAGTCCTACAAACAGGTCCAACAACACATCACCAACCTGCTTCTGCCTCACAGACAGACACAGTACTTTACCCTACTGTACTTTTCTTTCCTTTACACTGAAATACAACACGGAAATACATTAGGTATTTACAAAGATATGAATGTGTTAGTATAACATGCTTCTATATGGAAGTCTCAACCGTCTATGTAAACTACAGCAGTGGTTCTCAAAAGTTTTGGCTGGGGATCCCCTAGGGCAGCACAGCCATCCATCTAAACCACGTCTGGGCTGGGGATCCCCTAGGGCAGCACAGCCATCCATCTAAACCACGTCTGGGCTGGGGATCCCCTAAGGCAGCACAGCCATCCATCTAAACCACGTCTGGGCTGGGGATCCCCTAGGGCAGCACAGCCATCCATCTAAACCACGTCTGGGCTGGGGATCCCCTAGGGCAGCACAGCCATCCATCTGAACCACGTCATCTAACCTCACCCTGATCTCCTCCTCCACGTTCTCTGCAGTCTTCCACTTCAGTTGGCTGATTCTGTCAAACACCAGGTTCACCTTCTTCTCAGTGATTGAGGTTTTATCAGTAGTCCTGAGGGAATACCAACAAACAGACACACGGAGTTCAATGACACCAGCATACCCGAGTCATATATAACTAGCATACAGAACAACAGTCATATTTATTTAATTTTTTTACCTTTATTTAACCAGGCAAGTCAGTTAAGAACAAATTCTTATTTTCAATGACGGCCTAGGAACAGTGGGTTAACTGCCTGTTCAGGGGGAGAACGACAGAATCCCCGAGCTGACAAGGTATAAATCTATCTTGCAACCTTCCGGTTACTAGTCCAACGCTCTAACCACTAGGCTACCACCCCATATAACTAGCATGCAGAACAACATACCCCAGTCATACAGAACAACATACCCCAGTCATACAGAACAACATACCCCAGTCATATAACTAGCATACAGAACAACATACCCCAGTCATACAACTAGCATACAGAACAACATACCCCAGTCATATAACTAGCATACAGAACAACATACCCCAGTCATATAACTAGCATACAGAACAACATACCCCAGTCATATAACTAGCATACAGAACAACATACCCCAGTCATACAACTAGCATGCAGACCAACATACCCCAGTCATATAACTAGCATACAGAACAACATACCCCAGTCATATAACTAGCATACAGAACAACATACCCCAGTCATACAACTAGCACACAGAACAACATACCCCAGTCATATAACCAGCATACAGAACAACATACCCCAGTCATATAACTAGCGTACAGAACAACATACCCCAGTCATATAACTAGCATACAGAACAACATACCCCAGTCATATAACTAGCATACAGAACAACATACCCCAGTCATACAGAACAATATACCCCAGTCATACAGAACAACATACCCCAGTCATACAGAACAACATACCCCAGTCATACAGAACAACATACCCCAGTCATATAACTAGCACGCAGAACAACATACCCCAGTCATATAACTAGCATACAGAACAACATACCCCAGTCATATAACTAGCATGCAGAACAACATACCCCAGTCATATAACTAGCACGCAGAACAACATACCCCAGTCATATAACTAGCATACAGAACAACATACCCCAGTCATACAACTAGCACACAGAACAACATACCACTTATATAGATACTGTGTGTGGGAAATCTGCAGGTATTCTGTATGTAAGATAATGAAGGATACTAATCGGCTGTGATTATAATCGAAGAGAATTCCCTTGGTAGATAATGCGGTCTACATTTGATTGTGAGGAATTCTAAATCAGGTGAAAAGTAGGATTTGAGTTCCTGTATGTTTCTTTCATCACACCATGTCTCGTTAGCCAAAAGGCATACGCCCCCGCCCCTCTTCTTACCAGAAAGACGTTTGTTTCTGTCGGCGCGATGCGTGGAGAAACCCGCATGGCACCTATGATATTAATAGGTGCCATTTACACTGACGCTTTAATCCAACGCAATTTACAGTCATACATTTTACATACGGGTGGTCCCCGGGAATCGAACCCACCATCCTGGCTTTGCAAGCTCCATTCTATACTAACTGAGCTTCAGAGGACCGACATATTTCAGATGTTGCCAGTTTTTTTTTAACTCACTACAGTGAGGAGGTGAAACTGATATTCCATTGTTGGCTATTTGGAAGGGTGTTCATCATTGCAGTCTGTATTCCTGAGCTGGCGTGTGTGTGTGTGTGTGTGTGTGTGTGGGAGTGCACACACACACACACACACACACACACACACACACACACACACACACACACACACACACACACACACAGCTGAAACAGCAATCCTTTATCAGACTAACAGCTGTATGTCACATTCTCTCCCTCAGCTCATCAAAGGCAGGATATGAGAGGCAGGATATGAGAAATGTGTAATGGTCACTTGGGATCAGGATCGGGGGTCATTAAGTTCCATTTTAATTCAATCAATTCAAAAAGTAAACTGAAATACCAATTCTCCTCGTTGGAAATGGAATGAGATCGGAATTGATCCCAACTCTCTTTGGGGAAAACATTCTAGCTGGTATCTTTCCAAGGAAGTTATGTTACAACTCAAAAAACTCTCTAGGTAATATAAAGGTTAAACAGGTCAAAGAATGATGACAGTACTCAGTGGTTGATTTAGTCCAGTGTTACTCACCCATCATTGAGGTAAGTGAACAGTATCTTTTTGGTGGTGTCTTCATTTGGTTGTGGTTCAATTGAAACCTCGTGCTGACCCCTCTGACCTCCCAGAAGATCTGGAGTGATGATCTGATTAAATGAACACACAACAGGATATCAAGGTGTATCAATCAATCAATCACAAAAGTTAAAAGAATGCTTTACAGTGACCCGACCGGGACCCTCAAAGAGCAAGCAAAAGCACAGTAGCAAAGGCACATTTGCAAGGAAAAACATAGATGGAATCAAGGAATATATATATATATTTTTAACTCTTTAAACCGGGTAAAACCTCTAAAGCTAATCTCTTTACCTGATTGTCTCTCTCTGACTCCTCCTCCGTGTGGTTGAGACACCTGGATCTGGTCATGGAGGTCTCCTCCACTCCGTACAGCACATTTACCGCTCTGGATGACCTCCCGCTAGGCTCCTTCTCCTCCCACTGTAGTTTATTAAACATCACAGTGGAGGATCCGTTGGCCCCTCTCACCTTAGGTGACCCTGGGGCGCTGGTGGATCCGCCTGGAGTCTCTCCCCTGGCCCCTCCGATGACCGAGGCAGGGCTGGAGGGGTCCAATGGGTATGAGTGACACTGTTGTCTGCTGTCCACGCTACGTGACCTCCTCCGGTCCTCAGGGGCTATCCTCCCTCTCCTAGGCCCAGCTCGACCCATCTTTTGGGGGCTGTCGAACTGGTTGATCAGGCTACCTATGGAGGAGATGGGCTCTGTGTCCACTGAGTTTGGGGATCTTCTGGGGATGTTGGTGACCTCGTTTGGGGGGCTTAGTAAGGTGGTCAAAGAGTGGTGGGGCGCTGGGGCCGAGACAGGGGCAGGGCCTGGGCATTGGGTCTGGGTGGGGGCTGAGACAGGGGCAGGGCCTGGGCATTGGGTCTGGGTGGGGGCTGAGACAGGGGTGGGGGCCCTCTCTACACCCCCAGCAGGCAGAGGGATCCTGGCTGCTCCTGGTCTAGACCCTGCTGCCTGGATCAGGGTGGCCTCTGCCCCACTCTGGAGAGATGTGGTGAGATGTCCCAGCCTAGGTACAGAGGCTGTCTGATTGGGCGGAACAGAGAGTCTTCGGGTGGAGGCTAGGAGGGGGCTGAGGCTGTTCCTGTCTGGGTTGTAGGGTTTCAGCAGCTCTGGGTGTCTCTGGAAGTTCAACACCGTGTTAGATGTCGGCACGGTCCTCTGTGACTGCTGTAAATGAGACTCCTGGAAGTCGAACATGAACGCAGCGGACGCCAGCGGAATCCTCTGTGATTCCTTAACCTCAGTCAGAGCACCTCCACGAGCATACTCCCTCTGGTGGTTGGGAGGTCTGCGCTCCACATTGGGAGTACCGAATGAAGATCGCTCCACATTGGGAGTACCGAATGAAGATCGCTCCACATTGGGAGTACCGAATGAAGATCGCCCATCATTCACCATGAAGGTGTACTCAGACTGGCTGTGGGCATTGACAAACACTTCCTGGTGGTCCCAGTTCCTGCTGTAGCTCTCCAGGCCACCAGATGGCAGAGCTGCTCTACTATCCCCGTTCAACACAACGTAAGGAAGACCCTCAATTCCCTGAACTTGTACCCTAACCCCGAACATGCTGCTGCTGTCGCTGTGAGGTCGAGGGCTGCCTCTGGGACCAGGCCTAGGCTGCTGCATGTTGTAGCCCTGTTGTATTCTACTGAAGTCTGGAGAAGAGCCACTCACTCCGTGTCTGTGAGACTCCATTTATAGACAGTCAACGTTAAGACAACGTTGTGTGTTTGCTGGGTCCACACTAGTCCTGAATGAATCGAGGACCTCCCTCAGAACTGAAGAGGTTCACAGCTATAAAAGATGCCAAATACAACACGTTAGAGGCTGATGCATTATTAGTTGACTAACCATTACCACGGCTCTTCTTAACCTGGAGGCTCCAATAACCACCCCTGTCTTTACAACAGTTTAACCCCAGTGAAAAATACATCACTTTCTATGGCATCAGCTGGATGAGGTGACTGTTTACAAAACAGAGAGAAGTCATGTGGACCAACTGACAACAATGACATCCCAAGTGCATCTGATGTCACTCAGAGACAGCTGCGCTAACCAGTTAGCCACAGAGAGAGAGAAAACACCAACATCAACACACAGCACATTGATATAGAAAACAGTTTATTCAGTGTGCTAACAGTGTAACTATTGTATACAGGACAATACTGCTGCATGACGAGTACCCCTGGCCGTGGTCGCGCCAACCAGACTATCGTTATCCACACACACACACACACACACACACTCCGACCAGACTTTTGTCATCCACATGTTTATGATATGATTATGAGAGAAAGTCAGTTACGGAACAAAAAAACAATGTACATTGTTATTGAAATAAACAACATGCAAAAGTACTGTTTTCTAATATAGTTGTTACCGTGTTTACAGCAGTTGTTACCGTGTTTACAGCTGTTACCGTGTTTACAGCAGTTGTTACCGTGTTTACAGCAGTTGTTACCGTGTTTACAGCAGTTGTTACCGTGTTTACAGCTGTTACCGTGTTTACAGCAGTTGTTACCGTGTTTACAGCAGTTGTTACCGTGTTTACAGCAGTTGTTACCGTGTTTACAGCAGTTGGTTACCGTGTTTACAGCAGTTGTTACCGTGTTTACAGCCCACCGGGCAACAGCTGTCAGTTCAACATCTAGTTTTGATTTACATTTGGTTGATTTGTCAACTATTGTGACTTCAACAACAAAATGTCACCATGTCATTGGATTTAGGTTCAAATTTAGGTGGGAAAAAAAGAAGGACTTTTTGCAATTCCACGAAGTTTTCCACATTGATTCAACATCATCACTTTGATTTGGGGTTGAAATGACGTGTAAACAACGTTGATTCATCCAGTTTTTGCCCAGTGGGAATACACTTCTTTAATGAACAAAAATATCTAAAAAATTAATTGAAATTATTTACATTTAACCTTTATTTAACTAGGCAAGTCAGTTGAGAACAAATTATTTTTTACAATGATGGCCTACCCCAGATAAACCCGGACGGCGCTGGGCCAATTGTGCCATGCCCTATGGGACTCCCAATCACGGCCGGTTGTGATACAGCCTGGATTCGAACCAAGGTGTCTGTAGAGACGCCTCAAAAACTGAGATGCAGTGCCTTAGACCGCTTAGACCACTCGGGAGCCCCCTTTGAATTATTAACCCATATCAAAAATGTGTATCCTTCACAAGTACTTTATCAACCTCTATTTGTACGATTGTAATTAAAGACAAAGGATATATGCATGGCTAATCCTCAATGCAGTTTTACCAGCGGATAATAAAATACCACTCTACCTTTACTAGCGGATCAAACGTGATGTTCTTGAACGATAAAACAGCCTACCAAAAACAATGCCGAAACGAGAATCACTTCAGTTGTTAGACGGGTTTAGAAAAGTGTCCCAGTGCGCAAAATCTTTGTGATTGTCTTACCTAAATTCGCGCAGTTCTGTTAAAAGTAGTGCCCTGGCTGAAGTGCCAGTGTTGCGGGAGCTGTTTTATTTGCGTTCGGGATTCCCCCTCCCTATTTCAGTCTCTATTCACAAGTACGCGTTCCCCCTAGCGGAATTGTCCAGCTATTCAAGAAATAGCGCGTGTTCATCATCATCATCATTATGATCATTAACTCCTCGAATAATACATACCGGATGTCTTTTTTGAGAATGAAAATTGTAGGGAAAAATAAGAAATAGTTTTATGGTTTACATTTCCTGTAGATGACATAGGTGACACTCATCAACATAACTGTACATACCTGAAGGTATGGGTTTTACAGACATCCCCCATTATGGAATTCTCTAATATACAATAAGCCGTGGCTTGTTTAGGGTATCATTATTTACAATGTCTGGTAAAATATATGACAAATATTTCTGGGGAAAAAAAACATTTTTTTGTTTCAAATTTAAAATCTGTAATTCAGATATTTAGATATTAGTAATTGTAGAAAAGATCAACTACAGCAAGTTAGTAAAAAGTAATCAATATTTTCTATTAAAAAAACGGAACAATTAAGAATTAATCCATCTGTAGCCTAGCCAAAAAGTGCACTTAGCTCTAAAAACTCTGACTCTGCCTAAACACAAGCATGTACATACAACTAAAAGGCTCTGCATGGTCAACCCGACATCTGCAGTGGCCATACATCACTTCGTGGTGCAGAGTAGAGCTGTTGTGAAGGAAGTTGTCAAGGAAGTGAGTTTGTGTTTATGCAGGACATCCAGCCCTCACCTTTCGTCAAGGAGCATGGAGATGCAGTACGGAGATCGATTTGGCCTCCTCAAGCCTCCGGAGCCTCCGCCATTGCGTCACATATTGCTGGAGCAAGCATAAATTAGTTTTAAGCCTTGTTTCAGCTTAAAGCCAATTTAAGCTTGATCTGCAGTGCCTCTGGAGGATCGATGAGGCCAAATCGAGCTCCGTATGGCGATGCCGTGCGCCTCCCAAATTCGTAACAATGCGAAGGGATCCGTATAGCTCCATATAGCTCCGGATTGACATGATTGGTTGACGGTAGGTGGGGAGGTACATCCTGTATAAACACAAATTAACTTCCTTGACAACTTCCTTGACAACGAAAATGTAGAACTTTGACGACAGGCTATCAGAACAAGTTCACAAATAAAAAACATATTTATGATACCTCGTCTAGGGATTTCTAAGACACAAACATTAGTTTGAACTCCTGGAAAGAGATCAGGAGGTAATGGGGATAGAAGGGTGAAGAGGTCAATGGAATGAAGACCGTGGGGGATAGAAGGACGCTGGATTGGCACACACACACACTAGCATACAGAAATCAGAGGTGGTAGTCGTTTTTACCTGTAATGCAGTTGATTGATGACATGAACATGTATTGGGGTTGACATCCATACAAGCATTTTTACTTCAACGTAGTGTGAAATACACAAATAAACAATAGCCTTAAATGTAGACTAATTTTGCTGGGGGGGGGGGGGGGGGGTGTTTTGGCTGAGCTCCTATGTCAAGCACCGGGAAACAGACTCCGACATCTCAGTAGAGATAAGATCTTGTCTTTTCATTTAGCCAGTTGCTCGTAAATTAGCTGGATGGCTATAGAGATTATCCCTGAATCACTGGGAGTTGTGCGGTTCGGACCAATTTATTTAATGCTGTACGGCCACTGCTAGATGTTGGATTGACCATGCAGAGCCTTTTAAGAGGACAACACTGACAGAGGATACAAAGTGATGAAATAAACATTGTTTTAAACAGGACACTGTTGTGGTTTTGTTTTCATTGTACATTTTTCATTCACTGTACTAACGAATATAAAAAAACATTTTGTACAAAACATTTGCTGGTTACAAGTAAGTTTAGGCACAAGTGAAAGTCGATCAGGAGGAAATTGTCACTACTGTCGTGATTAATTAGCTGCTGTAACACTTTAGGTTGCCCCCCCCAACGAAAATCCTTCTGTTTCTTCGCTACTGGGTCCCAGAGATAACACTGAATGTCATTGGATAGTCTTTCACCATCTCAGGATGATCCTTTTCCACACTTCATCTGTAGAAAGAAAGAAAACATGTGGTTGATAGCGTTTCTCACAATATAGATTATATCAACTTGGATCAATACACGCTTTCATAGAAGAAGAAGAAGAAGGCTGCGTTTAGACAGGCAGCTCAAATCTGATCTCTTTCCACCAATCACATCAGATCTTTTCACAGCATATCATTTGAAGACCTGATCCGATTGGTCAAAATACCAATCAAACTAACTTTTTTTGGGAGGGGCTTCCTGTCTAAACACAGACAAAGAAGAAGAAGAATGGGAGATCTTTGTACTGTTACCTGTTTTAGATGTTTAGGCATGATGTCCCATGGAGTTAGCAGTGTCTAGTCCAGGATGTGGTGATGCCTGGTGTTGCTGCAGGCCCTGGGCATCTGTTAACCCAGCTGACATCTTCACCTGCTCCTTCCTCCTCAGACAGGCTGTCTTAGGGTTCAGGTTACGCTCTAGAGGTAGCAGATCACACGGACATCAACATTAGTACTGTCTCATGGACCTGACAGGGAAACAGGACATCAACATTAGTACTGTCTCATAGACCTGACAGGGAAACAGGACATCAACATTAGTACTGTCTCATAGACCTGACAGGGAAACAGGACATCAACATTAGTACTGTCATAGACCTGACAGGGAAACAGGACATCAACATTAGTACTGTCTCATAGACCTGACAGGGAAACAGGACATCAACATTAGTACTGTCTCATAGACCTGACAGGGAAACAGGACATCAACATTAGTACTGTCTCATAGACCTGACAGGGAAACAGGACATCAACATTAGTACTGTCGCATAGACCTGACAGGCAAACAGGACATCAACATTAGTACTGTCTCATAGACCTGACAGGGAAACAGGCAGGGAAACAGGACATCGACATTAGTACTGTCTCATAGACCTGACAGGCAAACAGGACATCAACATTAGTACTGTCTCATAGACCTGACAGGGAAACAGGCAGGGAAACAGGACATCAACATTAGTACTGTCTCATGGACCTGACAGGGAAACAGGACATCAACATTAGTACTGTCTCATAGACCTGACAGGGAAACAGGACATCAACATTAGTACTGTCTCATAGACCTGACAGGGAAACAGGACATCAACGTTAGTACTGTCTCATGGACCTGACAGGGAAACAGGACATCAACATTAGTACTGTCTCATAGACCTGACAGGGAAACAGGACATCAACATTAGTACTGTCTCATAGACCTGACAGGGAAACAGGCAGGGAAACAGGACATCAACATTAGTACTGTCTCATGGACCTGACAGGGAAACAGGACATCAACATTAGTACTGTCTCATAGACCTGACAGGGAAACAGGACATCAACATTAGTACTGTCTCATGGACCTGACAGGGAAACAGGACATCAACATTAGTACTGTCTCATAGACCTGACAGGGAAACAGGACATCAACATTAGTACTGTCTCATGGACCTGACAGGGAAACAGGACATCAACATTAGTACTGTATCATAGACCTGACAGGGAAACAGGACATCAGCATTAGTACTGTCTCATAGACCTGACAGGGAAACAGGACATCAACATTAGTACTGTCTCATGGACCTGACAGGGAAACAGGACATCAACATTAGTACTGTCTCATAGACCTGACAGGGAAACAGGACATATCCCCTTCTACGCAGCCCCTCCCATTCATTTTATTTTACCTTTATTTAACCAGGCAAGTCAGTTAAGAAATAAATATTTTTTTCAATGACTGCCTAGGAACAGTGGGCAGAACTGCTCAGGGGCAGAACGACAGATTTGTACCTTGGTGATTTGAACTTGCAACCTTTCGGTTACATTTATGTTCCACTGTAGTGAAGTATGTACTCATTCAACTTATATTTATACAGATTATTTAGATAATAACTATATCTCAAAATGTATATTTCCGTCTTTTCTTAATCTCCTTCTCAATCTCTTATTGGATAGAGAAAATACAATGTTTCTCTCCTCAGACCTTCTCCTCCAATGTGTTTTGAGAAGGAGTCGAGGAGAGAGGAGTCGAGGAAAGAGGATGCAAGGAATTCGAGGAAAGATGAATTAAGAAATAGACATAATCACTTTTGCAAAAGAGAGCCGTGTTCAAGATGGTAGCAGTACTGACCTCTGACTTGTTGTTCTAGACTAAGTATTACAGCCACGGCCTGGTGTAAAACAAGCAGCTTGGTCTGGGGCTTCTCGCTCTTCAGGTGCAGCTGGGTCATGTGACCCAGCTCTTTGAAGGACTCGTTGATGTCACGGACACGAAGGCGCTCGCGGGCGTTGTTGGCCATCCGTCGTTCCCGCTCCCGCTCAGCCTTCTGCTCAGGGCTCAGGTTGTCCTCTTCCTCATGGATGCTGCTGAAGGGGAGAAAAGAAAGGGAGGGTTAGTGTTAGAATTGGCAGTTGCCATGTGGCGCCCTCTGGTGGGAATTATTTGAACACTTTTGATATTTTTTTGGGGGGTTGAGTTGGAATTCTGATCATGCGCCAACAAAAATGTGCGTTGAATATTGAATTCATTACCAGTTTTTACCACTCAAACAGATAGATAGGCAGCTACCCAGCCAGCAGGCAAATCTGGTTGAAATGACATCATAACAACCATTTCCCCCTGCTCGGTAGAGGGAGAATAGCTTCGTTCTAGATCTGTGTCAACTCTGACAAGAGTCAGTTAAAGCTGATCTGGGATCAGGCTAGAGGCAGATAGCATAACGCTGACCTGGGATCAGGCTAGAGGCAGATAGCATAAAGCTGATCTGGGATCAGGCTAGAGGCAGATAGCATAACGCTGACCTGGGATCAGGCTAGAGGCAGAAAGCATAAAGCTGATCTGGAATCAGGCTAGAGGCAGAAAGCTGATCTGGGACAAGGCTACAGACAGACAGACAGAGAGAGAGTGTATAAAGTTGATCAGGAATCAGGCAGATCTGGGACAAGGCGACAGACAGACAGACAGACAGACAGACAGACAGACAGACAGACAGACAGACAGACAGACAGACAGACAGTGTATAAAGTTGATCTGGGATCAGGCTAGAGGCAGAGAGAGATAGCGTAAAGCTATTTTTGCTGTCCTCACCTGGTCATGCTGTCTCCTTGCGTCTTGTGTGACACGCTCTCCTCGTCGGAGCGCTGGCTGTGGCTGTCAGAGCTGTGGCTGTGTCTGTGACCCTGATAGTGATGGCTGTGATGTAGCTCATACTGCTCATCTTTCTCCAGACCCTCCAACTTCAGCTCCAAGCCACCAAGTCCTGCAGGAAGACCCGCTGGGAAGGAGTGGCCTTGGTTGTTCTGTGAACGGCTCTGCAACACAGGGTGGTGGTTGTTGTTGTTCAGATTGCCAGCCTCTACCTGTACACACACAAGAGAAGAGGTGCAATAAATATACACATACACTACACGGCCAAAAGCATGTGGACATCCCTTCACATTAGCGGACTTGGCTATTTCAGCCACACCCCGTTGCTGACAGGTGTATAAAATCGAGCACACAGCCACACAATCTCCATAGACAAACATTGGCAGCTCTAGATAAGAGCGTCTGCTGTATGACTAAAAATATAAACATGTGAATCTCTGTCAGACGAGGTGACGTTTATCAATATATTCAGCTCTTGTTTTTTGTTTTTTTAATGGGTATTATGACTCATACGGTGGTACTCTGTGTGTACAGTAGTAAGTAGTATGACTCATATGGTGGTACTCTGTGTGTACAGTAGTAAGTAGTATGACTCATATGGTGGTACTCTGTGTGTACAGTAGTAAGTAGTACGAGCACATCCAAACGTGGAAAAAGTGGGCGGTTGTATGAAATAAACGTTTTGATTAAAAGTTTCCATTTGGACCATAAGGCGCTACAGAGGGTAGTGCATCACTGGGGCCAAACTTCCTGCCATCCAGTAAATATTTTCTTAACTCTATTTCTTGAACTGCATTGTTGGTTAGACTGGTAAGTAAGCATTTCACGGTAAAGTCTACACCTGTCGTAATTGGCGCATGTGACAAATACAATTTTGATTTGATTTACCGGAAAATATGTCGAAATGAGATGTGGAAAATACGCATACCATAGCTGGAGTGTGTCTGGTGTGATTTGTAGAGCAGTGGTGGCAGGGTACACACAGACACAGATTGCTGTTTTCTGTTTTCTCAAGTCACTATGACAACACACCAGATGATTTTAATGGATCCTGTTTGACTTCCAAAAGTTACGTTACTGATTACAATTTTGGACAGGTAACTAGTAACTGTAACGGATTACATTTAGATAGTACACACACACACACACACGCACACACACACACACACACACACACACACACACACACACACACACACACACACACACACACACGCACACACACACTAGCCCTGTCTGAACCTCAGTGGGTAGCATATGGTACCAATAGCCTTTCCCTACACGCTTCCCATACATAAAACAGACACAACCTGAAACACAAAGTAATGAATGGGACTCACCATGGCTGTGTCATGTGCCATGGTGGTTCTGTGTCCATGGTTAGCCTGGTTCAACAGGCTGTGGATGTCAGACGGCAGGCTGGGGATGGGTCCTGCCGCATGGTTATGCAGCACATAGATCACATCATCCAATCTGTCTAGACGATTCTCCAACTGAGACTAGAGAGAGAGGAGAGAGAGAGAGAGGGGGGAGAGAGGGGAGAGAGAGGAAAGAGAGAGAGAGAGAGAGAGGGGAGAGAGGAGAGAGAGAGAGAGGAGAGAGAGAGAGGAGAGAGAGAAACGGGAGAGAGAGGGGAGAGAGAGAAAGGAGAGAGAGGAGAGACAGGAGAGAGGAAAGATAGAGAGAGAGAGCAGAGAGAGAGGAGAGAGAGAGAGGAGAGAGGGGAGAGAGGGGAGAGAGGAGAGAGAGAGGGGAGAGAGAGAGAAACGGGAGAGAGAGAGAGAGAGAGAGAGAAAAGAGAAAGAGAGGGGAGAGAGAGAGAGGAGAAAGGAGAGAGAAAGGAGAGAGAGGGTGTTATTATCATGCTGAGAATGAAACATTGCAGTGCTTGAGGCTATAATATAAGGAGACAAACTCAGCAAAAAAAAGAAACGTTCTCTCACTGTCAACTGCGTTATTTTCAGCAAACTTAACATGTGTAAATATTTGTATGAACATAACCAGATTCAACAACTGAAACATTAACTGAACAAGTTCCACAGACATGTGACTAACATAAATGGAATAATGTGTCCCTGAATAAAGGGGGGGGTTCAAAATCAAAAGTAACATTCAGTATCTGGTGTGGCCACCAGCTGCATTAAGTACTGCATAACATCTCCTCCTCGTGGACTGCACCAGATTTGCCAGTTCTTGTTACCCCACTCTTCCACCAAGGCACCTGCAAGATCTTGGACAGAGTACAGGCCTCGGTGTAACGCTCATTCCTTCGACTATAAACGCGAATCCGACCATCACCCCTGGTGAGACAAAACCGCGACTCGTCAGTGAAGAGCACTTTTTGCCAGTCCTGTCTGGTCCAGCGACGGTGGGTTTGTGCCCATAGGCAACGTTGTTGCCTGTGATGTCTGGTGAGGACCTGCCTTACAACAGGCCTACAAAAGCCCTCAGTCCTTCCTCTCTCAGCCTATTGCACTGATCGAGGGATTATGTGTTCCTGGTTTAATTCGGGCAGTTGTTGTTGCCATCCTGTACCTGACCCGCAGGTGTGATGTTCAGATGTACCGATCCTGTGCAGGTGTTGTTACACGTGGTCTGCCACTGCGAGGACAATCAGCTGTCTGCCCTGTCCCCCTGTAGCGCTGTCTTAGGCGTCTCACAGTACAGACATTACAATTTATTGCCCTGGCCACATCTGTAGTCCTCATACCTCCTTGCAGCATGCCTAAGGCACGTTCACGCTGATGAGTAGGGACCCTGGGCATCTTTCTTTTGGTGATTTTCAGAGTCAGTAGAAAGGCCTCTTTAGTGTCCTAAGTTTTAATAACTGTGACCTTAATTGCCTACCGTCTGTAAGCTGTTAGTGTCTTAACGTCCGTTCCACAGGTGCATGTTCATTAATTGTTTGTGCATGGGAAACAGTGTTTAAACCCTTTACAATGAAGATCTGTGAAGTTATTCGGATTTTTACGAATGATCTCAGGTCCTGAAAAAGGGACGTTTCTTTTTTGTTGCTGAGTTTATGTATTTTGATGAGTTGGATCAATTCAAAGACAGCAGCATTTAGATAAAATGTGACTCCAACAGACAACATCAATGATAGAATGTGACTCCAACAGACAACATCAATGATAGAATGTGACTCCAACAGACAACATCAATGATAGAATGTGAGGGTACAGTATTTGAACATTCTTCGTGACCTATCAAAACTTAGCAAACAAAGACGTGTCACAGAGCTCCATGTCCTTACCAGTGATATAGGGGAGGCCTGGTAGCTGGAGGAGAGAGAGGCCTGGTTAGCTGGGGGACACGTTGCCGACCCTGTGTGTGGAGATGGAGACCTCTCTGGTGTGGAGGAGTTTTCACTGCTGCTCGTGTAGTCAGGAGAATACATCTGAACACAGACAGAGGAGTAGAAGAAGAAGATGAGGGGGAGATAGAGGAGGGATAGAGAAGGAGTAGAGAGGGATAGAGGAAGGGTAGAGAGGGATAGAGGAGGGGTAGAAGAGAGAAAGAGGAGGGATAGAGGAGGAGTAGAGAGGGATAGAGGAGGGGTAGAGAGGGATAGAGGCAGGGGTAGAGAGGGATAGAGGAGGAGTAGAGAGGGATAGAGGAGGGGTAGAGAGGGATAGAGGAGGGGTAGAGAGGGATAGAGGAAGGGTAGAGAGGGATAGAGGAGGGGTAGAGAGGGATAGAGGAGAGGTAGAGAGGGATAGAGGAAGGGTAGAGAGAGATAGAAGGGTAGAAGAGAGATAAAGGAGGGGTAGAGGAGGGATAGAGGAGGGGTAGACGAGAGATAGAGGAAGGGTAGAAGAGAGATAGAGGAGGGGTAGAGGAAGGGTAGACGAGAGATAGAGGAGGGGTAGAGGAGGGATAGACGAGGGGTAGAGGAAGGACAGAGGGGGATAGAGGAGGGGTAGAGGAGGGATAGACGAGGGGTAGAAGAGAGATAGAGGAGGGGTAGAGGAGGGATAGAGGAGGGGTAGAAGAGAGATAGAGGAGGGGTAGAGGAGAGATAGAGGAGGGATAGAGGAAGGACAGAGGGGGATAGAGGAGGGGTAGAAGAGAGATAGAGGAGGGGTAGAAGAGAGATAGAGGAGGGGTAGAGGAGAGATAGAGGAGGGGTAGAGGAAGGACAGAGGGGGATAGAGGAGGGGTAGAGGAGGGGGAGGGATAGAGGAGGGGGAAGGATAGAGGAGGGGGAAAGGAGGAATAGAGGAGGGGTAGAGGATGGGTAGAGGAGGGACAGAGGAGGGGTAGAGGACGAATAGAGGAGGGGAGAGGAGGGATAGAGGAGGGGGAAGGAGGGGTAGAGGAGGGGTAGAGGAGGAGGGATAGAGGAGGGGTAGAGGAGGGATAGAAGAGGGGGAGAGGAGGGATGGAAGAGGGGGAGAGGAGGGATGGAGGAGGGATAGAGGAGGAATAGAGGAGGGGTAGAGAAGAGATAGAGGAGGAATAGAGGAGGGGTGGAGGAGGGATGGAGGAGGGGGAGGGGTGGAGGAGGGATGGAGGAGGGGAGGGATAGAGGAGGGATAGAGGAGGGGGAGAGGAGGGATATAGGAGGAATAGAGGAGGGGTAGAGAAGAGATAGAGGAGGGATAGAGGAGGGGTAGAGAGGAGATAGAGGAGGGTTAGAGGAGGGGTAGAGGACCGTGAGTAGTAACTCCATGCATCATTTTAAAAGCACAACTTGTCATTTCTCTGTGTGGTTTTATAACCACCACCTCAGGCCATGTAGCATGGCTCATAACCCGAGCTGACTATTATAATATTTTACTGGTTGGACAGACAAAAAGTCCAGCAGCACGGCCCAGGTTCTGGGTTGATAATAATACACAGTGGTTTGTTATAGGGACATTTCCCTATTGGTCATTGTGGCTTCACTTTGAAGTTGGCTTTGTAAGTAGTCCCAGTACATACAGAAGCCAGTGTTTTCCCCAGGGCTGCTCTGGTCTGAGACCATCCTGTAGACGGGTGTCCTGTTGTGTTCTCTGAGCTGTTGGCTGACAGGGAGTGAGATGAAGCAGGGTTGTTACGGTGGAAGGTAGACATAGGAGGAAGACCCCTGTTCACCTCTACAGGTGAGACTGAATGGGGAGAATAGACCTGCAAAGCAATCAAACACATACACATGTCAAAAGGGGGAGGTGCAACTCAATATTAGAAAAATGTTCCTAATGTTTTGATCACTCACTGTATATTTTTACATATTTGTCCCAAACTTTCTTACTTTTTAATATGAGAGCTCTGGTGAGTAAAATTAACTCTGTTTTTATCATGTGTCGAATGAACTAAAAACCTACCAGGTGATTGTGTGACGGTTGCAGGTTACTGTAGCTTCCTGATTGGTGGGCTGAAGCCCCTCCCATTGCTCCATAGCCAGCCTGGTTCATTCCATTGGAGCTCCACATGTCAGGTGAACTGTTAATGCCCTGTTGTTCGCCACAGGAGGAGGGGTGTGAGGAGGAGTCAGGGTTGAGGTCGTGGTGACTTGGAGATTGATCGTAAACCTGAGAAGAAGATGGGGGGGGGACAGCTAAATTGAAAAGATTGTTAAGTAAACATCTAGAATACACTTTACACTTGTGTCTATAAGGTAGTTGTTGTGGAATTGTTAGGTTAGATTACTCGTTGGTTATTACTGCGCTGTCGGAACTAGAAGCACAAGCATTTCGCATTAACACTCGCATTAACATCTGCTAACCGTGTGTATGTGACCAATACAATTTGATTTGATTTGATTTAGAATACTGAAACAATGACTTCAAAAAGTGACTCTTCCTCGTCACTGGAAACGATCGTTGACATAGTGGAGACTAGAGACCAAACACACACTGAGGACAAAACATGATCTTTCCATGACATACACTGACCAGGTGAATCCAGGGGAAAGCTATGATCCCTTATTTGATGTCACTTGCTAAATCCACTTCAATCAGTGTAGATGAAGGGGGAGGAGACGGGTGGTTAAAGAAGGATTTTTAAGCCTTGAGACAACTGAGACATGGATTGTGTATGTCTGCCATTCAGTGGGTGAATGGGCCAGACAAAAGACTTAGTGGCCTTTGAACAGGGTATGGTAGTAGGTGTTAGGAGCACCGGTTTGAGTGTGTCAAGAACTGCAACGCTGCTGGGTTTTTGGACACACCTAGTCATTCAAGGGTTTTTCTTTATTTTTTACTATTCTCTTCATAGCGAAGACATCAAAACTATGAAATAACACATATGGAATCACGTAGTAACCAAAAAAAGTGTTAAACAAATCAAAATATCTTTTACGTTTGAGATTCTTCAAAGTAGCCACCCTTTCCCTTAATGACAGCTTTGCACACTATTGGCATTCTCTAAACCAGCTTCATGAGGTCGTCACCTGGAATGCATTTCAAATTAACAGGTGAGCCTTGTTAAAAGTTAATTTGTGTCAAGTTTTTCCTTCTTAATGCATTTGAGCCAATCAGTTGTGTTGTGACAAGGTAGGGGTGGTATACAGAAGATAGCCCTGTTTGGTAAAAGACCAAGTAAATATTATGGCTCAAATAAGCAAAGGAAAAACGAAGGTCCATCATTACTTTAAGACATGAAGGTCAGTAAATGCGGAACATTTCAAGCACTTTAAAAGTTTCTTCAAGTGCAGTCGCAAAAACCATCAAGTGCTATGATGAAACTGGCTCTCATGAGGACTGCCACAAGAAAGGAAGACCCAGAGTGACCTCTGCTGCAGAAGATAAGTTCATTAGAGTTACCAGCCTCAGAAATTGCAGCCCAAATAAATGCTTTCACAGAGTTCAAGTAACAGACACATCTCAACATCAACTGTTCAGAGGCGAGAGCGTGAATCAGGCCTTCGTGGTCGAATTGCTGCAAAGAAACTATTACTAAAGGACACCAATAATAAGAAGAGATTTGCTTGGGCCAAGAAACACGAGCAATGGACATTAGACCGGTGGAAATCTTGGTTCCAACCGCCGTGTTTTTGTGAGACGCAGATTAGGTGAATGGATGATCTCCACATGTGTGGTTCCCACTGTGAAGCATGGAGGAGGAGGTGTGATGGTGTGGGGGTGCTTTCCTGGTGACACTGTCAGTGATGTATTTAGAATTCAAGGCACACTTGGCTACCACAGAATTCTGCAGCGATACGCCATCCCATCTGGTTTGCAATTAGAGAGACTATCAAGTGTTTTTCAACAGGACCCAACATACCTCCAGGCTGTGTAAGAGCTATTTGACCAAGAAGGAGAGTGATGGAGTGCTGCATCAGATGACCTGGCCACCACAATAAACCGATCTCAACCCAATTGAGATGGTTTGGGATGAGTTGGATCGCAGAGCGAAGGGAAAGCAGCCAACAAGTGCTCAGCATATGTGGGAATGCCTTCAAGACTGTTGGAAAAGCATTCCTCATGAAACTGGTTGAGAGAATACCAACAGTGTGCAAAGCTGTCATCAAGACAACGGGTGGCTACTTTGAAGAATCTCAAATATAAAATATATTTTGATTTGTTGATTCCATATGTGTTGTTTCATAGTTTGATGTCTTCACTATTGTTCTACAATGTAGAAAATAGCACAAATAAAGAAAAACCTTGAATGAGTAGGTGTGTCCAAGTTTTTGACTGGTACTGTATGTCTATGGACCAATGCAATGCCAGAACTGTGAACTGAAGTTACAGTACACTACAGCAAGCTACATCACACTACAGTATACTACAGCATACTACAGTATACTACAATACACTACAATACACTACAGCATACTACAGTACACTACAGCATACTACAGCACAAAACAGCATACTACAGTACACTACAGTATACTACAGTATACTACAGTACACTACAGTACACTAAAAATATGATAGTACAATACAGCATGCTACAGTGCACAACAGTATACTACAGTACATTACAGCATACACTAAATAATACTACAGTACACTAAATAATACTACAGTACACTAAAGAATACTAAATAATACTACAGTACACTACAGTATACTACAGTACACTAAAAATACTACAGTACACTACAACATGCTACAGTACACTACAGAATACTACAGTACACTACAGTACACTAAATAATGATACAGTACACGACAGTACACTAAAGCTTACTACAGTACACTACAGCACAAAACAGCATACTACAATACACTACAGCATACTGCAGTATACTACAGAATACTACATTACACTACAGCATACGACAGTATACTACAGCATGCTACAGTTCACTACATTACAGAATACTGCAATACACTACATAACACTATAGTACACTAAAGTACACTACAGAACACTACAGGATACCACAGTACACTACAGTACACTGCAGTACACTGCAGGATACCACAGTACACTACACTACACTACAGTATACTACAGTACAGTACACAAAATCAGTGTGTTGATTGGAGCAGATTTAGAGCTATTGTGTTAATCCCTAAACTGGGTGATCCATGCACCTCCTTATACGGGTTTAGGGAACAGCATTTTCTCCCCATCACTGCACAGCCCTGGAGGTAGGGTGGGAGGGATAGATTGGGATAGATAGATTTCCATGTGGAAAACGCTGCAGAATCATATTGGATACATCCTCTTCAGACAGCATGATCACACCACAGGACCTCACCAAAGGACCTCACCACAGGATCACACCACAGGACCTGACCACAGGACTACACCACAGGACCACACCACAGGACCTGACCACAGGACCTGACCACAGGACCACACCACAGGACATCACCACAGTATCTCACCACAGGACCACACCACAGTATCTCACCACAGGACCACACCACAGTATCTCACCACAGTATCTCACCACAGGACCACACCACAGGACCTGACCACAGGACCTCACCACAGGACCACACCACAGGACAACACCACAGTATCTCACCACAGTATCACACCACAGGACCACACCACAGTATCTCACCACAGGACCACACCACAGTATCTCACCACAGGACCACACCACAGTATCTCACCACAGGACCACACCACAGGACCTGACCACAGGACCACACCACAGAACCACACCACAGGACCACACCACAGTATCTCACCACAGGACCACACCACAGTATCTCACCACAGGACCACACCACAGGACCTGACCACACCACAGGACCACACCACAGTATCTCACCACAGGACCTGACCACAGGACCACACCACCGGACCACACCACAGTATCTCACCACAGGACCACACCACAGTATCTCACCACAGGACCACACCACAGGACCACACCACAGTATCTCACCACAGTATCACACCACAGTATCTCACCACAGTATCTCACCACAGTATCACACCACAGGACCACACCACAGTATCTCACCACAGGACCACACCACAGTATCTCACCACAGGACCTCACCACAGGACCACACCACAGGACCTCACCACAGGATCACACCACAGGACCTGACCACAGGACCTCACCACAGGACCTGACCACAGGACCTGACCACAGGACCTCACCACAGGACCACACCACAGTATCTCACCACAGTATCTCACCACAGTATCTCACCACAGGATCACACCACAGGACCTGACCACAGGACCTGACCACAGGACCACACCACAGGACAACACCACAGTATCTCACCACAGGACCACACCACAGTATCTCACCACAGTATCACACCACAGGACCTGACCACAGGACCTGACCACAGGACCACACCACAGGACCACACCACAGTATCTCACCACAGGACCACACCACAGTATCTCACCACAGTATCACACCACAGGACCTGACCACAGGACCACACCACATCATTGTAGGATGTCTTACAAATGAAATACCCACCCACCTACACACCCACCATTGTTACCCCGACGACAACGCACTGTAAAGCAGACTGGCCCCTTAAAGACTCTGTTGAACATGATCACACACACCATACACACAACTCCCCTCCCCCCACACACACACCATACACACAACCCCCCTTCCCACACATACACACAGCTCTAGCCGTAACCTTGGCTGGTACGAGTCCTGTGGTGATAGTGGGAACAGGCCAAATATAGGAGCCCCTGCCGTCGCCAACCCTGCTACACGCACGCACGCGCACACGCACACACACACACACACACACACACACACACACACACACACACACACACACACACACACACACACACACTAGCCCTGTCTGAACCTCCGTGGGTAGCATATGGTAAAGGATAAAGCCAATTGTCCTCCTTACTATGGGACGGAGCAGGCAACCCGTTAATAACACACACACACGCTCACTCCTTGGATGAAGTATGCGACCCGTTAATAATGGCCACACCCCCGCCCCAGCACACCCTCGCTGTCCCCCGCTGTCCCCCAATAAATCCCCCCCCGACACACACCCTGAAACACGCATACATAAACCGTCAACATGGTGCTCTCTTTTAGTGCCTCATTGATTTACTAACCATCAATAACGGCATCACTAAAGATTAGAGACTCTCCATATGTGAAGAACACAACTGAAGTAAAGCAGACACATAGTATATGAGACATGTTCATAGTTCTGTGTTTCATTAGCATCTCTGATAGCAACAAAAACTAATTAGTTCTGTGTTCCGTTAGCATCTCTGATAGCAACAAAAACTAAATAGTTCTGTGTTCCGTTAGCATCTCTGATAGCAACAAAAACTAAATAGTTCTGTGTTCCGTTAGCATCTCTGATAGCAACAAAAACTAAATAGTTCTGTGTTCCGTTAGCATCTCTGATAGCAACAAAAACTAAATAGTTCTGTGTTCCGTTAGCATCTCTGATAGCAACAAAAAACTAAATAGTTCTGTGTTCCGTTAGCATCTCTGATAGCAACAAAAACTAAATAGTTCTGTGTTCCGTTAGCATCTCTGATAGCAACAAAAACTAAATAGTTCTGTGTTCCGTTAGCATCTCTGATAGCAACAAAAACTAAATAGTTCTGTGTTCCGTTAGCATCTCTGATAGCAACAAAAACTAAATAGTTCTGTGTTCCGTTAGCATCTCTGATAGCAACAAAAACGAAATGGCTTAAATATGTTATGAAGACAATAAAAAGGACAAGACCACATTTTACACTCGAAATGTATACTTTCAATCATATACAGGAAGATGTAAATGAGTGTAATATTGACCAACTATTCAATTTGCCTCTGCTCTATAGTAACACCACATCCAAAATCTAGCCACATGCAATCAATTTGCCCGTCTGCGTCTAGTACAAACGTCTGGTTCTAGTTAGTTACTCTCTCAGAGATCAAAGCAGTCTTTAATTGCGCCTGATAATGATCCGTATAGGGACCAGTGTTAAAACAGACCACGGGTTAAATCAAATAGAGATCAGAGCAGCAATCTGCTTCACGTCAAAAACAAAATGGTAGACGGTAAAAAATTAGAATGATATGTGTTGTGTTCTCAGGTCTGTCTGAACAGAAAGAGGGATCTTGATCATTAACACAGTGTATTGATCACTGAAGCGCGTTACTGAACTCACTGACCCACACAGTCAAGAGTAAAATGATCAATGTCACTTCAGTATGCATTAAAGAACTGCATGATCAAAGAAATCAAAATAATTTGTCAATCGAAATTCATAAACTTGGGAACTTTCCCCAAATGAATGAATAAACACTGACAACACAGACTGAATAGCACACAGAGTCCCAATCCCACTCACCATACAGTCATATCCCTTCCCAGACACACACCATATGTGCCCATTCCTAACCCTTAAAACACTCAAACACATGGTTGCTGCAATAACTTTTGAGTAGCTGTAAATCAAAGCGTCTGTTCCTGTACTGGATTCCCTGGTGTGAATGGTATATAATGTAGTCTGCATGGACTCCCTGGTGTGAATGGTATATAATGTAGTCTGTATGGATTCCCTGGTGTGAATGGGATATAATGTAGTATGCATGGACTCCCTGGTGTCAATGGTATAGCATGTAGTCTGTATGGATTCCCTGGTGTGAATGGTATAGAATGTAGTCTGTATGGACTCCCTGGTGTGAATGGTATATAATGTAGTCTGTATGGACTCCCTGGTGTGAATGGTATATAATGTAGTCTGTATGGACTCCCTGGTGTGAATGGTATATAATGTAGTCTGTATGGACTCCCTGGTGTGAATGGTATAGAATGTAGTCTGTATGGATTCCCTGGTGTGAATGGTATATAATGTAGTCTGCATGGATTCCCTGGTGTGAATGGTATAGAATGTAGTCTGTATGGACTCCCTGGTGTGAATGGTATATAATGTAGTCTGTATGGATTCCCTGGTGTGAATGGTATATAATGTAGTCTGTATGGATCCCCTGGTGTGAATGGTATAGAATGTAGTCTGTATGGACTCCCTGGTGTGAATGGGATATAATGTAGTCTGTACGGACTCCCTAGTGTGAATGGTATATAATGTAGTCTGTATGGACTCCCTGGTGTGAATGGTATATAATGTAGTCTGTATGGATTCCCTGGTGTGAATGGTATATAATGGAGTCTGTATGGACTCCCTGGTGTGAATGGTATAGAATATAGTCTGCATGGACTCCCTTGTGTGAATGGTATATAATGTAGTCTGTATGGACTCCCTGGTGTGAATGGTATAGAATGTAGTCTGTATGGACTCCCTGGTGTGAATGGTATAGAATGTAGTCTGTATGGACTCCCTGGTGTGAATGGTATAGAATGTAGTCTGTATGGATTCCCTGGTGTGAATGGTATATAATGTAGTCTGCATGGACTCCCTGGTGTGAATGGTATATAATGTAGTCTGTACGGACTCCCTGGTGTGAATGGTATATAATGTAGTCTGTATGGACTCCCTGGTGTGAATAGTATATAATGTAGTCTGTATGGACTCCCTGGTGTGAATGGTATAGAATGTAGTCTGCATGGACTCCCTGGTGTGAATGGTATAGCATGTAGTCTGTATGGACTCCCTGGTGTGAATGGTATATAATGGAGTCTGTATGGACTCCCTGGTGTGAATGGTATAGAATGTAGTCTGCATGGACTCCCTGGTGTGAATGGTATATAATGTAGTCTGTATGGACTCCCTGGTGTGAATGGTATAGAATGTAGTCTGTATGGACTCCCTGGTGTGAATGGTATAGAATGTAGTCTGTATGGACTCCCTGGTGTGAATGGTATAGAATGTAGTCTGTATGGATTCCCTGGTGTGAATGGTATATAATGTAGTCTGCATGGACTCCCTGGTGTGAATGGTATATAATGTAGTCTGTACGGACTCCCTGGTGTGAATGGTATATAATGTAGTCTGTATGGACTCCCTGGTGTGAATAGTATATAATGTAGTCTGTATGGACTCCCTGGCGTGAATGGTATAGAATGTAGTCTGCATGGACTCCCTGGTGTGAATGGTATAGCATGTAGTCTGTATGGACTCCCTGGTGTGAATGGTATATAATGTAGTCTGTATGGACTCCCTGGTGTGAATGGTATATAATGGAGTCTGCATGGACTCCCTGGTAAATTACAATGAAATAGAAACGGATGAAGGACTACCTAGTACACACAGTGGATAGAGTAAGTTTCCTTTGACGCGTCAATACTGTACTATTCTACGATAAGGAGTTATTACATTGATAGTGAACATATTGATAATGTATTTAAATTATCGATGCCTTATTCCACGTCTTATGTGTACATGAGTATATCAAGATAACGGAGAGAATATCATGATCCCTGGTGTAATCAAGATAATGAGAATATCAAGATCCCTGGTAAAGTATATCAAATAGAAACGGATGAAGAATATCAATATAACAGTGATAGAGTATATCATGATAACGGAGAGTATATCACGATAACGGAGAGTATATCAAGATAACGGAGAGAATATCACGATGTATATCACGATAACGGAGAGTATATTATATCAAGATAACGGAGAGTATATCACGATAATTATTTACGATAACGGAGAGTATATCAAGATAACGGAGAGTATATCAAGATAACGGAGAGAATATCAAGATAACGGAGAGTATATCAATATAACAGAGAGTATATCAATATAACGGAGAGTATATCACGATAACGGAGAGTATATCAAGATAACGGAGAGAATATCAAGATAACGGAGAGAATATCACGATAACGGAGAGTATATCAGATAACGGAGAGTATATCAAGATAACGGAGAGTATATCAAGATAACGGAGAGTATATCACGATAATGGAGAGTATTTCACGATAACGGAGAGAATATATCACGATAACGGAGAGTATATCATGATAACGGAGAGAATAGAATATAAGATATACGGAGAGTATATCAAGATAGTATATCGCGATAACGGAGAGTATATCGCGATAACGGAGAGTATATCAAGATAACGGAGAGAATATCAAGATAACGGAGAGTATATCACGATAGCATATAGTATATTACGATAACAGAGAGTATATCAAGATAACGGAGAGAATATATCACGATAACGGAGAGTATATCAAGATAACGGAGAGTATATCACGATAATGGAGAGTATTTCACGATAACGGAGAGAATATATCACGATAACGGAGAGTATATCATGATAACGGAGAGAATATCAAGATAATGGAGAGAATATCAAGATAATGGAGAGAATATCAAGATAACGGAGAGTATATCGCGATAACGGAGAGTATATCACGATAACGGAGAGTATATCAAGATAACGGAGAGTATATCGCGATAACGGAGAGTATATCACGATAACGGAGAGTATATCAAGATAACGGAGAGAATATCAAGATAACGGAGAGTATATCACGATAGCATATAGTATATTACGATAACGGAGAGTATATCATGATAACGGAGAGAATATATCACGATAACGGAGAGAATATCAAGATAACGGAGAGAATATCAAGATAATGGAGAGAATATCAAGATAACGGAGTGAATATCAAGATAACGGAGAGTATATCGCGATAACGGAGAGTATATCACGATAACGGAGAGTATATCAAGATAACGGAGAGAATATCAAGATAACGGAGAGTATATCACGATAGCATATAGTATATTACGATAACGGAGAGTATATCACGATAACTGCGATAACGGAGAGTATATCACGATAACAGAGAGTATATCAATTAAAGATAACTATGTAGAGACCTCTATAGGACCTTCAAACTCAACTCTGGACCTTCAAGCCAGTTCCAATGCATTTCATTGTTCCCCCTCGAATCAGGGACTGATTTAGACCTGGGACATCAGGTGGGTGAAATTGATAATCAAGTAGAATAGAAAAGCAGCAGGCTCCGGACTTCGTAGGGTAAAAGTTGAATGCCCCCTGCTAAGGTCAAGAGAAGGAGAGATAATAGGAGAACATCTAATTACATCCAATCATTCACCAAGACCGTATGCAGACCGGTGCATACCTTTTTATCTAGAGTGGGAGCGTACTCACCGATTTGACGTAGCAATACATCAGGTTATTGCTGGTGGTCCCGGCAGAGACAGGATAGGATGTGCAATACATGATTCTGTTCCGTTTCAGATTCAGTTCAACACTCCAGTAGTTTCAGTAGTGTGTCTGGAAGTCCTGTAGTACCGACTCCAGTAGTCAGTAGTGTCTCAGTATAGACCTGTGAGTCCACAGCTCCAGTCTCTGTTCATATGCTCTGTAGTCGACATACACTCCTCCTCCTCCTCTGACCCATTACCCTGCAGCTCGCTTAACTACTCTGTCACAGACAACTTATGCAAATTAGGGCTGGTCCATTCCAGGAATTGGTGAGGGGTGATTTAGGAAGAGATTGGGGAGGTTCCACTACTGCACACACAGTCACAGTCACACACGCTACCTACATATCATACCGTTGGTTTACTACTATATAACAGGGTGTCTTTCAAACGATAGGAGTGAGTGAACTTCAAAATAACGGATTAAAAAAGGCAGAGCAGACAGGGATTCCCTTCAAACACACCCCAACTAATCACACTCCTAACCAAACACACCCCAACTAATCACACTCCTAACCAAACACACCCTAAATAAAAACACTCCTAACCAAACACACCCCAACTAATCACATTCCTAACTAAACACACTCCTAACTCTAACCAAACACACCCCAACTAATCACACTCCTAACCAAACACACCCTAAATAAAAACACTCCTAACTAAAGACACACCTAACTAAACACCCCCCCCTAACTAAACACACCCTAACAAAACACACACCAACTAAACACACCCCAACTAAACACCCCCTAACTAATCACACTCTAACCAAACACACCCCAACTAAACACACTCCAAACTAAACACACCCAACTGAACACATTCAACTAAACACCCCCCAACTAAACACACCCCAACTAAACACACTGCAAGTAAACACACCCTAACCAAACACAACCCAACTAAACACACACCTAACCAAACACCCCTAACTAAACACACTCTAATCAAACACACCCCTACTAAACACACCCCTAACCAAACACACCTAAATAAAAACACTCCTAACTAAAGACAAACCTAACCAAACACCCCCAACTAAACACCCCTAACTAAACACACCTAACAAAACACACACCAACTAAACACACCCCAACTAAACACACCCCTAACTAAACACACTCCTAACTTAACACACTCCTAACTAAACACACTCCTAACTAAACACACCCTATCAAAACACACCCCAACTAAACACACCCCAACTAAACACACTCCTAACTAAACACACTCCTAAGCAAACACACCCAACTGAACACACCCAACTAAACACACTTCTAACTTAACACACTTCTAACTAAATACACTCCTAACTAAATATAACCGATATGAAATGGCTAGCTCGTTAGCGGTGGTGCGCGAGCTAATAGCGTTTCATTCGGTGACGTCACTCGCTCTGAGACCTTGAAGTAATTGTTCCCCTTGCTCTGCAAGGGCCGCGGCTTTTCTGGAGCGATGGGTAACGATGCTTCGAGGGTGGCTGTTGTCAATGTGTGCAGAGGGTCCCTGGTTTGAGCCCAGGTAGGGGCGAGGAGAGGGACGGAAGCAATACTGGTACATAAACACACTCCTAACTAAACACACCCTAAAAAAAACACCTCTTGTACATTAGTGTCTTCCCTTCTCTCCCTCCCCTGACTGTCTGACCCATATTCTCAAATCAGACAAGCCTGGCGTGAGTTCTTAACTTCTAGGCACGTGCGGCTGGGTAAGTTCCTCCTCACTAAGGCTGTCTGGAGTAAGGTTATTCATATAGTTGCTGTCTGGATTGGGTGCTAAAGCACTGAGTAAATGCCACACAACCAAGTGGTTTTCCTGTGATCTCTAATCTCTTTGGCTCTTAGTTTTTATTTAAAGTTGATTGAGTTGTCAACTAAAGTGAATTCAACTCGAAATCAACAAAAAAACATGAGCCGTGTAATTGGATTAGGTTAAATTGGGTGAAATAAATTGGGAGAAAGAAAATCGCACAAATTATTTTACGTTGATGGCTTTTTGTAAATCCAATTTTCCATGTTAATTCAACGTCATCACATTTTTAAAAAATGACATGGAAACCATGTTGATTCAACCAGATTGTGCCCTGTGGGTACTGTCTGTATGTTAGCCCAGGCTAGCAAGCAGGTTGACCTACTGTAAAAGCCACTGTAGAAGCCAGAACTACTTTCAGTAACTAAACTACTAGTAACTGAACTACATTTTGCAGTAGATTGGTGAAAGTTGAATTAAATTCAAATCTTGGTAGTGTTTTCAGTAATTAATAACTGTTTTATCATGGTGCGGTGTAGCTAACTACTGGAACTACACACTACTGTTTTACCATGTAGCGTTGTAGCTAACTACTGGAACAACACACTACTGTTTTACCATGTAGCGGTGTAGCTAACTACTGGAACAACACACTACTGTTTTACCATGTAGCGGTGTAGCTAACTACTGGAACAACACACTACTGTTTTACTGTGTAGCTAACTACTGGAACGACACACTACTGTTTTACCATGTAGCGGTGTAGCTAACTACTGGAACAACACACTACTGTTTTACCATGTAGCGGTGTAGCTAACTACTGGAACAACACACTACTGTTTTACCATGTAGCGGTGTAGCTAACTACCGGAACTACACACTACTGTTTTACCGTGTAGCTAACTACTGGAACAACACACTACTGTTTTACCATGTAGCGGTGTAGCTAACTACTGGAACAACACACTACTGTTTTACCATGTAGCGGTGTAGCTAACTACTGGAACTACACACTACTGTTTTACCATGTAGCGGTGTAGCTAACTACTGGAACTACACACTACTGTTTTACCATGTAGCGGTGTAGCTAACTACTGGAACTACACACTACTGTTTTACCATGTAGCAGTGTAGCTAACTACTGGAACTACACACTACTGTTTTACCATGTAGCGTTGTAGCTAACTACTGGAACAACACACTACTGTTTTACCATGTAGCGGTGTAGCTAACTACTGGAACAACACACTACTGTTTTACCATGTAGCGGTGTAGCTAACTACTGGAACAACACACTACTGTTTTACTGTGTAGCTAACTACTGGAACGACACACTACTGTTTTACCATGTAGCGGTGTAGCTAACTACTGGAACAACACACTACTGTTTTACCATGTAGCGGTGTAGCTAACTACTGGAACAACACACTACTGTTTTACCATGTAGCGGTGTAGCTAACTACCGGAACTACACACTACTGTTTTACCGTGTAGCTAACTACTGGAACAACACACTACTGTTTTACCATGTAGCTAACTACTGGAACAACACACTACTGTTTTACCATGTAGCGGTGTAGCTAACTACTGGAACTACACACTACTGTTTTACCATGTAGCGGTGTAGCTAACTACTGGAACTACACACTACTGTTTTACCATGTAGCAGTGTAGCTAACTACTGGAACTACACACTACTGTTTTACCATGTAGCAGTGTAGCTAACTACTGGAACTACACACTACTGTTTTACCATGTAGCAGTGTAGCTAACTACCGGAACTACACACTACTGTTTTACCGTGTAGCTAACTACTGGAACAACACACTACTGTTTTACCATGTAGCTAACTACTGGAACAACACACTACTGTTTTACCATGTAGCGGTGTAGCTAACTACTGGAACAACACACTACTGTTTTACCATGTAGCGGTGTAGCTAACTACTGGAACAACACACTACTGTTTTACCGTGTAGCTAACTACTGGAACTACACACTACTGTTTTACCATGTAGCGGTGTAGCTAACTACTGGAACAACACACTACTGTTTTACCATGTAGCTAACTACTGGAACAACACACTACTGTTTTACCATGTAGCGGTGTAGCTAACTACTGGAACAACACACTACTGTTTTACCATGTAGCGGTGTAGCTAACTACCGGAACAACACACTACTGTTTTACCGTGTAGCTAACTACTGGAACAACACACTACTGTTTTACCATGTAGCGGTGTAGCTAACTACTGGAACTACACACTACTGTTTTACCATGTAGCGGTGTAGCTAACTACTGGAACTACACACTACTGTTTTACCATGTAGCAGTGTAGCTAACTACTGGAACTACACACTACTGTTTTACCATGTAGCGGTGTAGCTAACTACTGGAACAACACACTACTTTATTTTCAAAAAAGTAGGCAAGAATTTCCTTTCTATTTCTGCATCAAACCTGCCTAATTCTCACTTGAAACATAGTTTTTGTGTTAAATACATTACATTACATTCTGTTAACATCTGACTACAGACAAAGTCAGATTGGGGTCACTTAGAAATGTCCTTGTTTTTGAAAGAAAATCACTTTTTTTGTCCATAAAAAAACATCAAATTTATCAGAAATACAGTGTAGACATTGTTAATGTTGTAAATGACTATTGTAGCTGGAAACGGCAGATTTTTTATGGAATATCTACATAGGCGTACAGAGGCCCATTATCAGCAACCATCATTCCTGTGTTCCAATGGCACGCTGTGTTAGCTAATCCAAGTTTATCATTTTAAAAGGCTAATTGATAATTAGAAAACCCTTTTGAAATTATGTTAGCACAGCTGAAAACTGTTGTTCTGATTAAAGAAGCCATAAAACTGGCCTTCTTTAGGCTAGTTTAGTATCTGGAGCATTAGCATTTGTGGGTTCGATTACAGGCTCAAAATGGCCAGACACAAATAACTTCCTTCTGAAACTTGTCAGTTGAGAGAAATTGCCAAGAAACTGAAGATCTCGTACAACGCTGTGTACTACTCCCTTCACAGAACAGTGCAAACATTACATGCAGCACGAGGTCCACTGTAGCTCTGGTCCAGGGCATTACATGCAGCACGAGGTCCACTGTAGCTCTGGTCCAGGGCATTACATGCAGCACGAGGTCCACTGTAGCTCTGGTCCAGGGCATTACATGCAGCACGAGGTCCACTGTAGCTCTGGTCCAGGGCATTACATGAAGCACGAGGTCCACTGTAGCTCTGGTCCAGGGCATTACATGCAGCACGAGGTCCACTGTAGCTCTGGTCCAGGGCATTACATGCAGCACGAGGTCCACTGTAGCTCTGGTCCAGGGCATTACATGCAGCACTGGAGGTCCACTGTAGCTCTGGTCCAGGGCATTACATGCAGCACGAGGTCCACTGTAGCTCTGGTCCAGGGCATTACATGCAGCACGAGGTCCACTGTAGCTCTGGTCCAGGGCATTACATGCAGCACGAGGTCCACTGTAGCTCTGGTCCAGGGCATTACATGCAGCACGAGGTCCACTGTAGCTCTGGTCCAGGGCATTACATGCAGCACGAGGTCCACTGTAGCTCTGGTCCAGGGCATTACATGCAGCACGAGGTCCACTGTAGCTCTGGTCCAGGGCATTACATGCAGCACGAGGTCCACTGTAGCTCTGGTCCAGGGCATTACATGCAGCACGAGGTCCACTGGACCCTCCTCTCCTCTCATGTCCCCTAAACACTGTTCCATTCAAGGTACAGTAAGCCTGTCTATAGCATTATTGCCTACTCTGGTTTGTGGTTCCTATTCCCTATTAACTACTTGACCAGGGCACATAGCACCCTATTTCCTATATATTGCACTGCTTGACCAGGGCACATAGCACCCTATTCCCTATATATATAATTTCAGGGTGGAAGAGCTCTAGTTTCAGGGTGGAAGAGCTTTAGTTTCAGGGTGGAGGACAAGAGCTTTAGATTCAGGGTGGAAGAGCTCTAGTTTCAGGGTGGAGGAGCTTTAGATTCAGGGTGGAAGAGCTCTAGTTCCAGGGTGGAGGAGCTTTAGTTTCAGGGTGGAGGACAAGAGCTTTAGTTTCAGGGTGGAGGACAAGAGCTTTAGATTCAGGGTGGAGGACAAGAGCTTTAGTTTCAGGGTGGAGGACAAGAGCTTTAGTTTCAGAGTGGAAGAGCTTTAGTTTCAGGGTGGAAGAGCTTTAGTTTCAGGGTGGAAGAGCTTTAGTTTCAGAGTGGAAGAGCTTTAGTTTCAGGGTGGAAGAGCTTTAGTTTCAGGGTGGAAGAGCTTTAGTTTCAGAGTGGAAGAGCTTTAGTTTCAGGGTGGAAGAGCTTTAGTTTCAGGGTGGAGGACAAGAGCTTTAGTTTCGGGGTGGAAGAGCTTTAGTTTCAGGGTGGAGGAGCTTTAGTTTCAGGGTGGAAGAGCTTTAGTTTCAGCGTGGAAGGGCTTTAGTTTCAGGGTGGAAGAGCTTTAGTTTCAGGGTGGAGGAGCTTTAGTTTCAGGGTGGAGGAGCTTTAGTTTCAGGGTGGAAGAGCTTTAGTTTCAGCGTGGAAGAGCTTTAGTTTCAGGGTGGAGAACAAGGGCTTTAGTTTCAGGGTGGAGGACAAGAGTTTTAATTTCAGAGTGGAGAACAAGAGCTTTAGTTTCAACTGAATGGGTCCTGAAAGGATGATGATTAACAACATTCTGGGTTTTAAAACGATATATGTACTGTATGTACCGCTGAACGTACGCTTTTATCCAAACAGTGAGTTCAAACATTTTGTCTTAGGTGGAACCGTGGTTGTATTTTTATGGGAGACCCTTTGCTATGATGTCACTTCCTTAGTGTAGCCCACACCTTTCTGTTGTCCTGGAAGTGTTTTTAGACGCTGGTTGTTGTGATCTCTCGTGGGAGAGCGGAGGGGAAACTGTGATGTCATCAGCTACGGCACTGCAGGACACACACACACACACACACACACACACACACACACACACACACACACACACACACACACACACACACACACACACACACACACACACACACACACACACACACACACACACACAGTGCTTCAGGGTGCCCTGTTATGATTGGTGTGGTACCCATGTGTTAGCAGTGCCCTGTAGATGGTTAGAGGGATGTGTTGGGGGGGGGGGGGGGGGGGTGCCCGCCTGTGCTGCACCTGGGTCCCAGCAGGCTGATTGATCAGTTTGGTCATGTGGAAAGTCACCATCTGGTCCCCATGCCGTCCTGGCTCCCCTCTACTCTTCTCTCCTGCTCTCTCTTTTCTTCTCCTTCTCCTGGTCTATGCCGTCCTGGCTCCCCTCTACTCCTCTCTCCTGCTCCTCCTCTCTCCTCCTCTCTCTTTTCTTCTCCTTCTCCTGGTCTATGCCGTCCTGGCTCCCCTCTACTCCTCTCTCCTGCTCCTCCTCTCTCCTCCTCTCTCTTTTCTTCTCCTTCTCATTTACATACATTTACATTTCATACAGTCATTTAGCAGACGCTCTTATCCAGAGCGACTTACAAATTGGTGCGTTCACCTTATGACATCCAGTGGAACAGCCACTTTACAATAGTGCATCTAAATCTTTTAAGGGGGGGTGAGAAGGATTACTTTATCCTATCCTAGGTATTCCTTAAAGAGGTGGGGTTTCAGGTGTCTCCGGAAGGTGGTGATTGACTCCGCTGTCCTGGCGTCGTGAGGGAGTTTGTTCCACCATTGGGGGGCCAGAGCAGCGAACAGTTTTGACTGGGCTGAGCGGGAACTGTACTTCCTCAGTGGTAGGGAGGCGAGCAGGCCAGAGGTGGATGAACGCAGTGCCCTTGTTTGGGTGTAGGGCCTGATCAGAGCCTGGAGGTACTGAGGTGCCGTTCCCCTCACAGCTCCGTAGGCAAGCACCATGGTCTTGTAGGGGATGCGAGCTTCAACTGGAAGCCAGTGGAGGGAGCGGAGGAGCGGGGTGACGTGAGAGAACTTGGGAAGGTTGAACACCAGACGGGCTGCGGCGTTCTGGATGAGTTGTAGGGGTTTAATGGCACAGGCAGGGAGCCCAGCCAACAGCAAGTTGCAGTAATCCAGACGGGAGATGACAAGTGCCTGGATTAGGACCTGCGCCGCTTCCTGTGTGAGGCAGGGTCGTACTCTGCGGATGTTGTAGAGCATGAACCTACAGGAACGGGCCACCGCCTTGATGTTAGTTGAGAACGACAGGGTGTTGTCCAGGATCACGCCAAGGTTCTTAGCGCTCTGGGAGGAGGACACAATGGAGTTGTCAACCGTGATGGCGAGATCATGGAATGGGCAGTCCTTCCCGGGAGGAAGAGCAGCTCCGTCTTGCCGAGGTTCAGCTTGAGGTGGTGATCCGTCATCCACACTGATATGTCTGCCAGACATGCAGAGATGCGATTCGCCACCTGGTCATCAGAAGGGGGAAAGGAGAAGATTAATTGTGTGTCGTCTGCATAGCAATGATAGGAGAGACCATGTGAGGTTATGACAGAGCCAAGTGACTTGGTGTATAGCGAGAATAGGAGAGGGCCTAGAACAGAGCCCTGGGGACACCAGTGGTGAGAGCACGTGGTGTGGAGACGGATTCTCGCCACGCCACCTGGTAGGAGCGACCTGTCAGGTAGGACGCAATCCAAGCGTGGGCCGCGCCGGAGATGCCCAACTCGGAGAGGGTGGAGAGGAGGATCTGATGGTTCACAGTATCGAAGGCAGCCGATAGGTCTAGAAGGATGAGAGCAGAGGAGAGAGAGTTAGCTTTAGCAGTGCGGAGCGCCTCCGTGATACAGAGAAGAGCAGTCTCAGTTGAATGACTAGTCTTGAAACCTGACTGATTTGGATCAAGAAGGTCATTCTGAGAGAGATAGCGGGAGAGCTGGCCAAGGACGGCACGTTCAAGAGTTTTGGAGAGAAAAGAAAGAAGGGATACTGGTCTGTAGTTGTTGACATCGGAGGGATTGAGTGTAGGTTTTTTCAGAAGGGGTGCAACTCTCGCTCTCTTGAAGACGGAAGGGACGTAGCCAGCGGTCAGGGATGAGTTGATGAGCGAGGTGAGGTGAGGGAGAAGGTCTCCGGAAATGGTCTGGAGAAGAGAGGAGGGGATAGGGTCAAGCGGGCAGGTTGTTGGGCGGCCGGCCGTCACAAGACGCGAAATTTCATCTGGAGAGAGAGGGGAGAAAGAGGTCAGAGCACAGGGTAGGGCAGTGTGAGCAGAACCAGCGGTGTCGTTTGACTTAGCAAACGAGGATCGGATGTCGTCGACCTTCTTTTCAAAATGGTTGACGAAGTCATCTGCAGAGAGGGAGGGGGAGAGGGGGAGGAGGATTCAGGAGGGAGGAGAAGGTGGCAAAGAGCTTCCTAGGGTTAGAGGCAGATGCTTGGAATTTAGAGTGGTAGAAAGTGGCTTTAGCAGCAGCGACAGAAGAGGAAAATGTAGAGAGGAGGGAGTGAAAGGATGCCAGGTCCGCAGGGAGGCGAGTTTTCCTCCATTTCCGCTCGGCTGCCCGGAGCCCTGTTCTGTGAGCTCGCAATGAGTCGTCGAGCCACGGAGCGGGAGGGAAGGACCGAGCCGGCCTGGAGGATAGGGGACATAGAGAGTCAAAGGATGCAGAAAGGGAGGAGAGGAGGGTTGAGGAGGCAGAATCAGGAGATAGGTTGGAGAAGGTTTGAGCAGAGGGAAGAGATGATAGGATGGAAGAGGAGAGAGTAGCGGGGGAGAGAGAGCGAAGGTTGGGACGGCGCGATACCATCCGAGTAGGGGCAGTGTGGGAAGTGTTGGATGAGAGCGAGAGGGAAAAGGATACAAGGTAGTGGTCGGAGACTTGGAGGGGAGTTGCAATGAGGTTAGTGGAAGAACAGCATCTAGTAAAGATGAGGTCGAGCGTATTGCCTGCCTTGTGAGTAGGGGGGGAAGGTGAGAGGGTGAGGTCAAAAGAGGAGAGGAGTGGAAAGAAGGAGGCAGAGAGGAATGAGTCAAAGGTAGACGTGGGGAGGTTAAAGTCGCCCAGAACTGTGAGAGGTGAGCCGTCCTCAGGAAAGGAGCTTATCAAGGCATCAAGCTCATTGATGAACTCTCCGAGGGAACCTGGAGGGCGATAAATGATAAGGATGTTAAGCTTGAAAGGGCTGGTAACTGTGACAGCATGGAATTCAAAGGAGGCGATAGACAGATGGGTAAGGGGAGAAAGAGAGAATGACCACTTGGGAGAGATGAGGATCCCGGTGCCACCACCCCGCTGACCAGAAGCTCTCGGGGTGTGCGAGAACACGTGGGCGGACGAAGAGAGAGCAGTAGGAGTAGCAGTGTTATCTGTGGTGATCCATGTTTCCGTCAGTGCCAAGAAGTCGAGGGACTGGAGGGAGGCATAGGCTGAGATGGTCTATGCAGTCCTGGCTCCTCTCTCCTCCTTCTCACAATACCACAGTGTCACAATATCACAATATAAGAGTATCACAATACCACAGTATCACAATATCACAATATCAGAGTATCACAATATCACAGTACCACAATATCACAGTATCACAGTATTAGAGTATCAAAATATCACAGTATCACAATACCATAATATCACAGTATCACAATATCACAGTATGACATTGAAGTGTGTGCTTACTGTAAGGGCACATCTTAATATTATTCATATTTTCCCTTTAGAGGCCCCCTTTTTTTAGTTACATATTTTTCTCCCTATCCTTTCCTCTTCCCTCTCCTCTCCTCCCTATCCTCTTCCCTCTCCTCTCCTCCCTATCCTCTTCCCTCTCCTCTCCTCCCTATCCTATCCTCTTCCCTCTCCTCCCTCTCCTATCCTCTTCCCTCTCCTCTCCTCTCCTCCCTATCCTCTTCCCTCTCCCTCTCCTCTCCTCCCTCTCCTATCCTATCCTCTTCCCTCTCCTCTCCTCCCTATCCTCTTCCCTCTCCCTCTCCTCTCCTTCCTATCCTATCCTCTTCCCTCTCCTCTCCTCTCCTCTCCTCCCTCTCCTCCCTATCCTCTTCCCTCTCCCTCTCCTCTCCTCCCTATCCTATCCTCTTTCCTCTCCTCTCCTCCCTATCCAATCCTCTTCCATCTCCCCTCTCCATCTCCTCTCCTCCCTATCCTCTCTCCTCTCCTCTCCTCTCCTCTCCTCTCCTCTCCTCTCCTCTCCTCTCCTCTCCTCTCCTCTCCTCTCCTCTCCTCTCCTCCCTATCCTCTCTTCCCTCTCCCTCTTCCCTCTCCCTGTCCTCTCCTCCCTATCCTATCCTCTTCCCTCTCCTCTCCTCTCCTCCCTATCCAATCCTCTTCCATCTCTCCTCTCCTCTCCTCCCTATCCTATCCTATCCTCTTCCCTCCTCCCTATCCAATCCTCTTCCATCTCTCCTCTCCTCTCCTCTCTATCCTCTTCCCTCTCCCTCTCCTCTCCTCTCCTCCCTATCCTATCCTCTTCCCTCTCCTCTCCTCTCCTCCCTCTCCTATCCTATCCTCTTCCCTCTCCTCTCCTCTCCTCCCTATCCTATCCTCTTCCCTCTCCTCTCCTCTCCTCCCTATCCAATCCTCTTCCACCTCTCCTCTCCTCGCCTCTCCTCTCCTCCCTATCCTCTTCCCTATCCCTCTTCCCTCTCCCTCTCCTCTCCTCTCCTCTCCTCTCCTCTCCTCCCTATCCTATCCTCTTCCCTCTCCCTCTCCTCCCTATCCTATCCTATCCTCTTCCCTCTCCTCTCCTCTCCTCCCTATCCAATCCTCTTCCATCTCTCCTCTCCTCTCCTCTCCTCCCTATCCTATCCTATCCTCTTCCCTCTCCTCTCCTCTCCTCCCTATCCAATCCTCTTCCATCTCTCCTCTCCTCTCCTCTCTATCCTCTTCCCTCTCCCTCTCCTCTCCTCCCTATCCTATCCTCTTCCCTCTCCTCTCCTCTCCTCCCTCTCCTATCCTATCCTCTCCTCTCCTCTCCTCCCTATCCTATCCTCTTCCCTCTCCTCTCCTCTCCTCCCTATCGAATCCTCTTCCACCTCTCCTCTCCTCTCCTCTCCTCTCCTCTCCTCTCCTCTCCTCTCCTCTCCTCTCCTCTCCTCTCCTCTCCTCTCCTCCCTATCCTCTTCCCTCTCCCTCTCCTCTCCTCCCTATCCTATCCTCTTCCCTCTCCTCTCCTCTCCTCCCTCTCCTATCCTATCCTCTTCCCTCTCCTCTCCTCCCTATCCTCTTCCCTCTCCCTCTCCTCCCTATCCTATCCTCTTCCCTCTCCCTCTCCTCCCTATCCTATCCTCTTCCCTCTCCCTCTCCTCCCTATCCTATCCTCTTCCCTCTCCTCTCCTCCCTATCCAATCCTCTTCCATCTCCCCTCTCCTCTCCTCCCTATCCTATCCTCTTTCCTCTCCCGCTCCTCCCTCTCCTATGCTATCCTCTTTCCTCTCCTCTCCTCCCTCTCCTATCCTATCCTCTCCCTCTCCCTCTCCCTCTCCCTCTCCTCTCCTCTCTATCCTATCCTCTTCCCTCTCCTCCCTATCCTATCCTCTTCCCTCTCCTCCTTCCCTCTCCCCTCTCCTCCTTCCGTCTCCCTCTCCCTCTCCTCCCTCTCCTCCCTCCCTCTCCTCCCTCTCCCTCCCTCTCCTCTCCCTCTCCTCCATCTCCTCCTTCCCTCTACTCTCCCTCTCCTCCCTCCCTCTCCTCCCTATCCTCTTCCCTCTCCTCCCTCCCTCTCCTCCCTATCCTCTTCCCTCTCCTTTCCTCCCTTTCCTACCCTCTTCCCTCCTCTCCTCTCCTCTCCTCTCCTCTCCTCTTCCCTCTCCCTCTCCTCCCTATCCTATCCTCTTCCCTCTCCTCTCCTCCCTCTCCTCTCCTCCCTCCCTCTCCTCTCCTCTCCTCTCCTCTCCTCTCCTCTCCTCTCCTCTCCTCTCCTCTCCTCTCCTCTCCTCTCCCTCCTCTCCTCTCCTCTCCTCTCCTCTCCTCCCTATCCAATCCTCTTCCATCTCCCCTCTCCCTCTCCTCTCCTCCCTATCCTATCCTCTTCCCTCTCCCTCTCCTCTCCTCCCTCTCCTATGCTATCCTCTTTCCTCTCCTCTCCTCCCTATGCTATCCATTCCCTCTCCCTCTCCTCCCTATCCTATCCTCTTCCCTCTCCCTCTCCTATCCTCTTCCCTCTCATCTCCCTCTCCTCCCTATCCTATCCTCTTCCCTCTCCCTCTCATATCCTCTTCCATCTCCTCCTTCCCTCTCATCTCCCTCTCCTCCCTATCCTATCCTCTTCCCTCTCCCTCTCCTATCCTCTTCCCTCTCCTCCTTCCCTCTCATCTCCCTCTCCTCCCTATCCTATCCTATCCTCTTCCCTCTCCACTCTTCCCTCTCCTCCTTCCCTCACCTTCTCCACTCCACTCCTCCCTATCCTCTTCCCTCTCCCTCTCCTCTCCTCCCTATCCTATCCTCTTCCCTCTCCTCTCCTCTCCTCCCTCTCCTACCCCTCCCTCCCTCTCCTCCCTCCCTCTCCTCCCTCTCCTCTCCTCCCTCTCCTCTCCCTCTCCTCCCTCTCCTCCTTCCCTCTACTCTCCCTCTCCTCCCTCCCTCTCCTCCATCTCCTCTCCCTCTCCTCCCTCTCCTCTCCCTCTCCTCCCTCCCTCTCCTCCCCCTCCTCTCCCTCTACTCTCCCCTCCTCCCTCCCTCCCTCTCCTCCCTTTCCTCTCCCTCTCCTTCCCTCTCTCCTCCCTCTCCTCCCTATCATATCCTCTTCCCTCTCCTCTCCTCTCCTCCCTCTCTTCCCTTTCCTACCCCTCCCTTCCTCCCTCCCTCTCCTCCCTCTCCTCTCCCTCTCCTCCCTCTCCTCCCTCTCCTCCTTCCCTCTCCTCTCCCTCTCCTCCCTCTCCCTCTCCCTCTCCTCTCCCTCTCCTCCCTCTCCTCCTTCCCTCTACTCTCCCTCTCCTCCCTCCCTCCCTCTCCTCCCTCTCCTCTCCCTCTCCTCCCTCTCCTCCTTCCCTCTCCTCTCCCTCTCCTCCCTCCCTCCCTCTCCTCCCTCTCCTCTCCCTCTCCTTCCCTCTCCTCTCCCTCTCCTCCCTCACTCTCCTCTCCCTAATGGCTAATAATACATATCAGGGTGCACCAGGAGTGGCATTCATCATTGTAGACTGTCATAATCAATTACATTTCAACAAAAGGAAAACACAGATATGCAAATAAGAAACCATTAACATTTGCATTTCCTGATTGAATAATCACCTGGTTGTCAAAATATTGTAATGAACAAAGACTGATGCAAAGGCCAGGATGAGAAGGTTCATATATATTTCCTCCTGGGTGGTTTGGCTCAGATGCATGTGTGTGTGTGTGTCTGTGTGTGTGTGTGTGTGTGTGTGTGTGTGTGTGTGTGTGTGTGTGTGTCTGTGTGTGTGTGTCTGTGTGTCTGTGTCTGTGTGTGTGTCTGTGTGGGTGTCTGTGTCTGTGTGTGTGTCTGTGTCTGTGTGTGTGTGTCTGTGTCTGTGTGTCTGTGTGTCTGTGTGTCTGTGTGTGTGTGTGTGGGTGTCTGTGTGTGTGTCTGTGTGTGTGTCTGTGTGTGTGTGTGTGTGTGTGTGTGTGTGTGTGTGTGTGTGTGTGTGTGTGTGTGTGTGTGTGTGTGTGTGTGTGTGTGTCTGTGTCTGTGTGTCTGTGTGTGTGTGTCTGTGTGGGTGTCTGTGTGTGTGTCTGTGTGTGTGTGTGTGTGTGTGTGTGTGTGTGTGTGTCTGTGTGGGTGTCTGTGTGTGTGTCTGTGTGTGTGTGTGTGTGTCTGTGTGTGTGTCTGTGTGTGTGTCTGTGTGTGTGTCTGTGTGTGTGTGGGCTCGCGTGCCTGTCACTGCTATCCTATGCACGTCATTCATTCTACTCTGACCTCATTTCCTGTTTGTCTATATGTCTATATGTCTATATGTCTATATATATATATATATATATATATATATATTTTTGTTGCTTTGTTTGAAGCTGAACCAAATATTTGTAATACACTTCACACTGTGGTGAAACTTTTAAATAAACAGAGGAAGATGTTGTTTGATACATGGCCTGGCGTGACTCGAGTGACTCAACAGTGCGATGCTCCATCTAAATCCTGGAGAACAAGCTAATCCATAGCTGTGTCCCGAAATGGCAACCTATTCCCTACCTAGTGTACTACTTTTGACCTGGGCCCTGGTCAGAAGTAGTTCACTATATAGAGAATAGGGTGCCATTTTGGGACAAAGCCAGTGCCAGAGGATGAGGATGGTGGGTAAGAGGATCAGAGCAGCCGGTCTAGAGGAAGTGTGTTAGTTCCACGTGAGTCCCAGACCGGCTGACCCTTGCACTACACTGACCTCAGTCACTCGGCTAGATACACCTGGTTCAATCTTTTTTAGAAGTACCATTGAGGAAAACAGCTAGAGGTGGTTAAACTGACCGCGGTGCGTGTCGTGTCGTCCCCTGAAACACCACTTTGACCCGGGTCATTTACTGACCGTTCCAAATTTATTCAATGATTAGCGGATCCCCTGTTCGGCGGCAGGGTAGCCTAGTGGTTAGAGTGGAGGGGCGGCAGGGTAGCCTAGTGGTTAGAGTGGAGGGGCGGCAGGGTAGCCTAGTGGTTAGAGTGGAGGGGCGGCAGGGTAGCCTAGTGGTTAGAGTGGAGGGGCGGCAGGGTAGCCTAGTGGTTAGAGTGGAGGGGCGGCAGGGTAGCCTAGTGGTTAGAGTGGAGGGGCGGCAGGGTAGCCTAGTGGTTAGAGTGGAGGGGCGGCAGGGTAGCCTAGTGGTTAGAGTGGAGGGGCGGCAGGGTAGCCTAGTGGTTAGAGTGTTGGACTAGGAACCGGTTGCATGTTCAAACCCCCGAGCTGACAAGGTACAAATCTGTCGTACTGCCCCTGAACAGGCAGTTAACCCACTGTTCCTAGGCCGTCATTGAAAATAAGAATTTGTTCTTAACTGACTTGCCTAGTAAAATAAAGGTAAAAACTTTAAAAAATGTAATCAAAATACAAATCAGAATTATTATTATTATTATTGTACTGAAACATTTAAAGATTATTGCAGTAAAGAGATACATCATATCCTTTAGGATTGTGGCTGAACTTTGCCTCTTTAAGGCAAAACACATCTCTTGATTAGGACACAGGTCACAGATTTACCGAGGTAGATCTCTCTAGTAGAACTATTCAGGAAAACAGAATGAACCATTCAGGGGTGGTTAAGCTGACCGTGGTGTCGTGTCGTCCCCACTAACACTACATGAAGCACCACTTTGACTTCCTAGTGGCGCAGTGGTCTAAAGGCACTGCATCCCAGTGCAAGAGGTCGTCACTGCAGTCCCCGGTTTGAATCCAGGTTGCGTCACATCCGGGCCATGATTGGGAGTCCCATAGGGAGGCGCACAATTGGCCCAGCGTTGTCTGGGTTTGGCCGGTGTAGGCTGTCATTGTAAATAAGAATTTGTTCTTAACTGACTTGCCTAGTTAAATAAAAGGTTAAATTATAAAAAATATAAAAAATAAAAATGTACTTGTTACCAGGGTTACACAAGGGTTCCCAAATGGCACCCTTATTCCCTATGGGGCCTGGTCCAATGTAGTGCACTACATAGGGAATAGGGTGCTATTTTGGATGCAATCACACTCACACTATGGAATTGGTTTGTTTCATGTTCACAACTGTTTATAAGTAATGAATACGATAATCAATAAACAGAAAGTCAGCAAAAAGTGATTTGTTAAACACAAATAGTAATTCACTGACAAGCCTTTTGTAAGTGCTAATAAATGTTTATAAATGATTTGTAACATATCATAAAGGTTATAAATACAAGCAAACCAATTTTGATACATTCTGGAAACACAACTCGTTTTTATAAGGAGGATGGGATCCACCCAAATCATTTGGGTTCCTAGAGATGATGACTTAATGACCCAAGCCCAGCTCAGTTAATCCTTACTGTTGTGTCACTGAGTTGTATATTATCGCAGGGGCGTTCAAAGATGTAAATGTAAGGAACCTAATTTATGTCCCTCTAACTGCCCTGAATCCTACAGCTATTGTACGCAGTAATCATTAGCCTATAAACCAGAGTAATACTGTTAGCACGGAGATGATGTGCCCTAGTAGATCCCAAAATCATTTGGGTTCCTGGATCCTCTGAATGCCTCCGTTGACCAGCTATAGTATGCAGTAATCATGTGCCTATGAATCAGAGTTATACTGTTAGCACTGAGGCGGTGTGCCCTAGTAGGAAGTCCAGTGTGTGCAGCTCACCATGCACTAAAATAAATAAGATGAGCATGTCTACTTCTGCTAAGCTTCCCAGTAAAGCAATGAAAACAATCAAGCATCCCAGAAAAGTGGTAGCCCATGTTAAAATATGTAGTTTAAGAAACAAGGTTCATGAAATCATTCATTTGCTAATAACAGATGATATACATATTCTGGCAGCCTCTGAAACTCACTTAGATAATACATTCGATGATACAGTGTTAGCAATACATGGTTATAACATCTACAGAAAAGACAGAAATGCCAAAGGTGGAGGTGTTGCTGTTTATATTCAGAACCACATTCCTGTAAAGCTTAGAGAGGATCTCATGTTAAATACTGTTGAAGTAATATGGCTACAGGTTCGCCTGACTCACCTAAAGCCCATTCTGGTGGGAAGCTGCTATAGTCCACCAAGTGCTAACAGTCAGTATTTGGATAACGTGTGTGAAATGCTTGATAATGTATGTGATATCAACAAACTGTAACTAGTGCCTGCAACCTGGTTCAGGTTATCAGTCACCCTACCAGGGTAGTTGCAAACAGCACAGGAATGAAATCATCAACATGTATTGATCACATCTTTACTAATGCTACAGAAATTTTCTTTAAAGCAGTTTCCAAATCCATCAGTAGTGAGCACAATATACTGTAGTAGCCATAACTAGGAAAACCAGAGTTCCAAAGGCTGGGCCTAATATAGTGTATAAGAGGTCATACAATACGTTTGTAGTGATTCCTATGTTGTTGATGTAAATAATATTTGTTGGTCTGTGGTGTATAATGAGGAGCAACCAGGCATTGCACTAGACACATTTATGAAATTGCTTATTCCCAGTTTATAATAAACATGCCTCCATTAAGAAAATTACTGTAATAACTGTTAAATCCCTGTGGATTGATGAGGAATTTAAAACATTTATGGTTGATGAGGCAAAAGCAACGGCAAATAAGTCTGGCTGCACATCTGATTTGCAAATGTACTGCCGATTGAGAAATCATGTGATTAAACTGAACAAAAATAGTATTTTTTATATATGAAACAAATATATATTATATAAAGAATTATAGTAAAGTTTGGAGCACCTTTTTCATTGTCAAAGTTAGGAAACTTAGGCATGGTATGCCAAAAACAAACGCTGATACTACACATCTAAGTATAACTGATCAAATGATGAAAGACAAGCATTGTCATTTTTATTCCGTAAAGTGAGAGTGGAAGAGGTGAAACAATTATTGTTGTCTATCAAAAATGACAAGCCACCGGGGTCTGACAAAATTGGATGGAAAATGACTGAGGATAATAGTGGACGATATTGACACTCCTATTTGCCATATCGTCAATCTAAGCCTACTAGAAAGTGTGCGCCCTCAGGCCTGGAGGGAAGCAAAAGTAATTTCGCTACCTAAGAATAGTAAAGCCCCTTTTACTGGCTCAAATAGCCGACCAATCAGCCAGTTACTAACCCTTAGTAAACGTTTGGAGAGAAAAAATTGTTTGACCAGATACAATGCTATTTTACTGTTAACAAATTGACATTCAACAAGCACTGCACTTACACAAATGACTGATGATTGGCTGAGAGAAATGTATGATAAAAAGATTGCGGGAGCTGTTTTGTTAGACTTCAGTGCAGCTTTTGATATTATCGATCATAGTCTGCTGCTGGAAAAACATTTGTGTTATGGCTTTACACCCCCTGCTATATTGTGGATAAAGAGTTACCTGTCTAACAGAACACAGAGGGGTGTTCTTTAATGGAAGCCTCTCCAACATAATCCAGGTAGAGTCAGGCATTCCCCAGGGCAGCTGTCTAGGCCCCTTCCTTTATTCAATCTTTACTAATGACATGCCACTGGCCTTGAGTAAAGCCAGTGTGTCCATGTATGCAGATGACTCAACACTATACACGTCAGCTACTACAGCAAGTGAAAACACTGCAACACTTAACAAACAGCTGCAGTTAGTTTCAGAATGGGTGGCAAGGAATAATTTATCCCTACATATGTATAAAAATGAATAAATAAATAAAAGCATTGTATTTGGGACAAATCATTCACTAAACTCTAAACCTCAACTAAATCTTGTAATAAATAATGTGGAAATTGAGCATGTTTAGGTGATTAAACTGCTTGGAGTAACCCTGGATTGTAAACTGACATCGTCAAAAAATCTTGATACAACAGTAGCTAAGATGGGGAGAATTCTGTCCATAATAAATCAAATCAAATGTTATTTGTCACATACACATGGTTAGCAGATGTTAATGCGAGTGTAGCGAAATCCTTGTGCTTCTAGTTCCGACAATGCAGTAATAACCAACAAGTAATCTAACCTAACAATTCCACAACTACTACTCCATGACTACATGGATCTACATGGATCTTTATTCCACAGTACTACATAGAGCCATGACTACATGGAACTCTATTCCACAGTACTACATTGAGCCATGACTACATGGAACTCTATTCCACAGTACTACATAGAGCCATGACTACATGGAACTCTATTCCACAGTACTACATAGAGCCATGACTACATGGAACTCTATTCCACAGTTTTTCACAACACGTTAAATGTGTTCCCTCAGGCTATAGAAAATCTAAAACTGGAACTCTTCCAAGTCAAGGGAAGCTTTTGGTTTTTACTAATTTATTGCAAACAAACCCTTCACTATGTACACACTATTCATAAATAGTTGATTGATCTTTTAAGGATATTATGTAGTTTACCGTATGGGATTATCAGAGGTACTGACTGACAAAGTGTCTCGCCGCGTCAGCTAGTCAGATGCACACACAGCAGAACAAGAGAGAGAGAGAGAGAGAGACAAAGAGAGAGAGAGAGAAAGAGAGAGAGAAAGAGAGAGAGAGAAAGAGAGAGAGAGAGAAAGAGAAAGAGAAAGAGAAAGAGAAAGAGAAAGAGAGAGAGAGAGATATCTACCCTGCTAGACCTGCCCCAGTCAACTGTAAGTGCTGTTATTGTGAAGTGGAAACGTCTATGAGCAACAACGGCTCATCTGCAAAGTGGTAGGCCACACAAGCTCATAGAACGTGACCGCCGAGTGCTGAAGCACATAGCGCGTAAAATTTGTCTGTCCTTGTCTGCAACACCCACTACCGAGTTCAAACCTCGTCTGGAAGCAACGACATCACAAGAGCTGTACGTCAGGAGCTTCATGGCTGAGCAGCCGCACACAAGCCTAAGATCACCATGTGCAATGCCAAGCGTCGGCTGGAGTGGTGTAAAGCTCGCCCCCCATTGGACTCTGGAGCAGTGGAAACGAGCTCTTTGGAGTGATGAATCAAGCCTCGCCATCTGGCAGTCTGACGAACAAACCTTGGCGAATGCCAGGAGAACACTACCTGCCCCAATGCATAGTGCCCTGTACAGTTTGGTGGAGGAGGAATAATGGTCTGGGCTTATTTCCATGTTTCGGACTAGGCCCCTTAGTTCCAGTGAAGGGAAATCTTAACGCTACAGCATACAATGACATTCTAGACGATTCTGTGCTTCCAACTTTGTGGCAACAGTTTGGGGAAGGCCCTTTCCTGTTTCAGCATGACAATGCCCCCTGTGCACAAAGAAAGGTCCATACAGAAACGGTTTGTCGAGATCGGTGTGGAAAAACTTGACTGGCCTGTACAGAGCCCTGACCTCAGACCCATCGAACACCTTTGAGATGAATTAGGACGCTGACTGCGAGCCAGGTCGAATCGCCCAACATCAGTGCCCGACCTCACCACTTGAGGCTGAATGGAAGCAAGTCCCCGAAGCAATGTTCCTACATCTAGTGGAAAGCCTTCCCAGACTGGCTGTTATAGCAGCAAAGGGGGGGGACCAACTCCACATTCATGCCCATGATTTTGGAATGAGATGTTCAACATGCAGGTGTCCACATAGTTTTTGTAATGTAGTGTATGTGACGTAATTGTCGCGGACCACATTTAACTCTCAAGCACTACTTTCAGAACTACTGGCTAAAAAGTATACAAAACTATTAGTATACTAGTATACTCTTATTATATTACTAGTATACTACTGAAGATTCTCTGTTACTGAATGGGAACATGCAGTTGAGGGAGATGATTCTGGAAAGTCACAAGTCAAAATAACCTAAAGTACTAAAGGACTGCTCAGATTAAACTCTCTGCTGGACTGAGATGAGAAATGACAGAAGATTGACAGGGAAGTAAATTCATTTAAGAATAGCCGTGAACGGACAGGGAGACGGAAATAAATAGTGTGAGAAAACAACAAGAAAACAACATTTTGGGAGAATTTATATAAATAAATGGAACTCTCATTCAACCAACGGGGGGCTAAAAAAAAACACAGGATATTCTCATTTCTATAAACAACCTGGGGGATAAGGATGAGAGGGAATGAATGAATGAGACATTTGGATAATTAAGTCTTAGGTGGCCATGATTGTATGAGGGTCAGTTGAGGAATATAGCCATGACACCCGTGCTCTTGAGATAAGTGCCTTTGAATCTTTAGTGACCACATCGTCATCCTACGGCTGCGCAGTGCAATGTCAATGTCTCCAATTGCCCCTTTGGGGCATTGGGGGTCTAATTTGAGGGAAGAGTGCCCCCTACTGGACCTAAATGATCATGACCAGACGACTACATGTAGGTAAAAACTGCAACACCAGTAAATCATATCAAATTTTATTTGTCACATACACATGGTTAGCAGATGTTAATGCGAGTGTAGCGAAGTGCTTGTGCTTCTAGTTCCGACAATGCAGTAATAACCAACAAGTAATCTAACTAACAATTCCAAAACTACTGTCTTATACACAGTGTAAGGGGATAAAGAATATGTACATAAAGATATATGAATGAGTGATGGTACAGAGCAGCATAGGCAAGATACAGTAGATGGTATCGAGTACAGTATATACATATGACAAAACGGTGGTAGTATTGCACAAGTAAAATATGTGATTAGCCCAGGCTAGATACAGTGCATTAGGAAAGTATTCAGACCCCTTCACTTTTTCCACATTTTGTTATGTTATCTTATTCTAAAATGGATTGAATTGTTTATTTCCCTCATCAACATACACACAATAACACATGACAAAGCAAAAACAGGTTTTTAGATATTATATATATATTTTTATACTTCACATAAGTATTCAGACCCTTTACTCAGTACTTTGTTGAAGCACCTTTGGCAGCGATTATGACACTACAAGCTTGGCACAGGGGGTGGCAGGGTAGCCTAGTGGTTAGAGTGTTGGACTAGTAACCAGAAGGTTGCAAGTTCAAATCCACGAGCTGACAAGGTACAAATCTGTCGTTCTGCCCTTGAACAAGGCCATTGTTCCTAGGCTGTCATTGAAAATAAGAATTTGTTCTTAACTGACTTGCCTAGTTAAATCATAAAAAAATAAAAAAATCCATTAATCTTTCCCTCAATCTTGTCTAGTATACCAAGTCCCTGCCTTGAAAAATTCTACCACCACCATGCTTCACCGTAGTGTGGTGACAGGTTTCCTCCAGATGTGACGCTTGGCATTCAGGCCAAAAAATTCACTCTTGGTTTCATCAGACCAGAGAATCTTGTTTCTCATGGTCTGAGAGTCTTTAGGTGCCTTTTGGCAAACTCCAAGCTGGTTGTCATGTGCCTTTTACTGAGGAGTGGCTTCCGTCTGGCCACTCTACCATAAAGGCCTGATTGGTGGAGTTCTGGAAGGTTCCCCCATCTCCACAGAGGAACTCTGGAGCTCTGTCAGAGTGACCATCGGGTTCTTGGTGGCCCTTCTCTCCGTTTGGCCGGGCAGCCAGCTCTAGGAAGAGTCTTGGTGGTTCCAAAGTTCTTTTACTTAAGAATGATGGAGGCAACGGTGTTCTTGGGGACCTTCAATGCTGCAGAAATGTTTTGGTACCCTTCCCCAGATCTATACCTCTACACAATTATGTCTCAGAGCTCTATGGATAATTCCTTCGACCTCATGGCTTAGTTTTTGCTCTGACATGCACTGTCAACAGTTGGACCTTATATAGACAAGTGTGTGCCTTTCCAAATCATGTCCAATCAATTGAATTTACCACAGGTGGACTCCAATCAAGTTGTAGAAACATCTCAAGGATGATCAATGGAAACAGGATGCACCTGAGCTCAATTCCGAGTCTCATAGCAAAGGGTCTTAATACTTATGTAAATAACGTATCTGTTTTTTATTTTTAATACATTTGCAAAAATGTCTAAAAACCTGTTTTTGCTTAGTCATTATGGGGTATTGTGGGTAGATTGATGAGGAACACATTTACTGTAATACATTTTATAATAAGGATGTAAGGTAACAACGTTTTGGAAAAAGTCAAGCGGTCTGAATACTTTTCCCGAATGTTCTGTATGTACTGACTATCTAGTCACAGTGTGATACATGATGAATTACAGTGAAAATGTATTATATTTTTTGCAAGAATAACTTACATTGTTTTTACATTCAATAAATGATATTCATTATATTATGAAACCATTTCGGAAACTGCTTGAGCAGTTTATTTTTCGTAAGTTATCGGTCTCAACTGGAGCTGACTATTCAAATACTGTAAATAGCGTTTATGTTAGTTACTAATATACTGCTGTTACACTGTTGCTACACTGCTATTACACTGTTGTTGTTGTTATTATCATCAATTTGATATAGAAACATGAATCTAATGTATCAAAACTGATGTTGCAGCTTCATTTACATTCCATCAATGTGATTGCGCGTGCGCATCTACAGCCTGCAAGCAGCATTGCCTTCCGTAGCCTGCAGCAGGCGTGCTCGCTGTTTGCAGCAGTGCCCAGCCTCTCTCTGCGAAATAATGCTTTTTGTATTCCCGCATGCCGTTTGTTTTCTTTTATAAAATGTCAAGTGCAGACAAGTCATAGTCTTAACCGTCATGGTCTATCGTCGATACAGTAGGTTGACCTAGCTCATACGATCCTCATCATCAAACGGTGGGTACTCGGCTCTGGCGTCATGCATGCACTACCACAGCCGGGGAACCAACGTTATATCAAGGTATAAACAGGATGAGGCCTATTTGTTAGACCCCGACCAACCCACCTCCGCTCAACGAGAATATCATCGTGATGGCCGATGATGATGATCAACAACAACCTGGTCAGCTGAAGCCCAACTCGGGATTGGGCTCTCTTCCAACGTTAGTACCAGGACTACAGGGCCCCGAGGCCAATGCGTTGCAGTACAAAATAAAGAATTCAATTTGGTAAGATATATATTAATGCGTTCAATGGTCAATGCACACTCACTCCACTTGACTAGTTTATAAATTAGCTACGGTGCTGCACAGCTACAAAATGATGACAGCTCGGGGTCTCGCCTGTCTCCTACCTTAACTCACGCCTTCTCGTTTAGGTCTTCGATTCGTTTGCTAATCAATATGTAGCTAGCTAATAGCTAACTACAGTGGTGTGTATTTAAGTAGCTAACGTTAGCTAGTAGTAGAATATGAATTGAGTTTAGGTTCGCTAGCTAGCTAATATTGGTTTTCTGTCCTTGTTGCTGGGGCTGGCTGTGAAATAATTGCTGCTAGCTAGTTAGCCGAGCTTGCTAGACAATTTACCAGACATATAGAAACATGTATTGCTCTTTAACTACACAAGCTATGTAGCCTGCTAGCTACATCATGACAGTTAGCTACATAGTTATAATTATGTATGCATAGCCAAAGAAGGCCCAATGACACCTGAGTCCTATGTACTGACACTCGTCTATTATCAATAACAGGTATACATCCGCAAATATGATTAGTCAGCCAAAGGTAGGTCCCTGACACAAATGATCCATAATGCCATTGAATACAGTGTTTGTGTATAACATGTACTGTTCCATATTCTTGGTAATGAGACCTGTCAAAAAAAAAATAACATTCCTAGATCCAAATGCACTGCATTGTGGAGATCTGAAAGGATTTGATATGATATAAATCGACCAAGGTGGAATATTCACCACATTGCACCTGTTAGGCTGGGCGATATGCCCAAAATATCATATCAAGGTATGTTTAATATTTTTGACAGTATGATGGTATTTTATGTTTTTTTTTTAATAATAAAAAGTTTGAATTATTCTTTATGAGTAGTGAGTGATCCTAGTGTGACATCACATACATTCTAAGTGATTTCAATGGGGTTTTTCTCCATTCTGTTTGGTTTATACTGTTCAATTCAACTTCAACCCCAAATAATTTTCTGTATTTCCATCCATTTCTGACACATTGGTGCGGCTGGCTTCTGGGTTAAGGGGGAAGTGTGTCAAGAAGCAGTGCGGCTTGGCAGGGTCGCGTTTCGGACAACACATGGCTATCTACCTTTGACTCTCCCAAGTCTGAATGGGAGTTTCATAGAAGGGGCAAGACTGTAACTACCAATTAGATATCACGAAATTGCAGAGAAAAAGGGGGTAAAATATAGATATAAATTATAGTGGGCACTTTGAATACAGCATTTGACATGACAATGAATGAAAATGCCAGGGAGGAGTTATTGTTACAGGGCAGGAATCAAAGTGTTGGTCAGTGTTTCCTAGGGGACCCTATAATCTTTGGCTACATTAAATGTTTCATCATGTAGCCAATATATTCATGCTTTGCCTATTCCTCTTTGTTTTAAAAGATACTGTTGCACAAGCAACATGCTGATTTTAGGCCTACACCATCACTGGTATCAGGCTAGCTACGTTTGCTCTGACTCAGTATATTTTATTAGCTAGCTAGCCAGCTAACTAACGATTAGCGGCTAACACGATTTACCTAAAACTTGCTAAGAAAAGACAAGCTAGCCGTTTGCAGATGTAAGAAACACAAACTAATAGTGTAATTATAGAACACTGGTGGATTTATATTAAGAAGTATAGTGGAAGCAGCATCGTTGCCATCAACATTGTTGCATGTGCTGCATTGAACATGCAGATTGAAGGCAAGTGTCTCGTGGTCAAGCAACAACAAATGCGCTGCTTAAGTGGCGGGGGGCGGGGCTAGGTTTGTGTGGAAGGCGGCATGGATAGAGAGAGAGAACCGAGAGGGATGACTCAGGTAACGGTGTAAAAAAAAATATATATATATATATATATATATATATATGTTACACATGGCATATGACATTTAACAAACCAAAACATTCAAATACAGTTAACCCAAACCGGTCTGTGCATCAATAGCGGGATATTGTAAACAATGTTATACCGCCCAGCCCTAGCACCTATCAGTTCAACACAGGTGCATAGGTTGTAGGTAGGCCATGGGAGAAAGAGGTCAATTTGAGATGCATACAACATTTTGTTCTGTGAGATTGAGGACTTTTGAGAACATGTTATGCTGCTGTCTTGTTCCCCTGTAAATATCTCCCATCCTCTCTCTCTTTCTCTCTCTCTCATTGTAGCAAATCTGTACAATCAAAAGTGGACAACATATTGGTGAGTAGAGTTGTTATTAATATATCGGCTTTGATGCAGCGTGAAAAACAACAGTTCAGCTTTTAGTTAAAGGTGCCCGTGTAGCGGTGTGCACCAATTTTTAGCAATCGCTTTGACTTCCTCATGTGTTTGTGAAGAATATGTCTCAGATATTACTAGGGCAACGGCTGTCTTTCAGTAACACTTTATTTAAATGCTGTGGGTATAATGCTTTATAACTAGGTATAAGCATGTATGAACCTTCATAGCTTATAAGGCTTCATAAGCCTTATAAGCTATCCAGGGTTGGGGTCAATTCCGTTTAAATTCCAATTCAGAAAGTACACTGAAATTCCAATTCTCTTCAATGCTTTTCAATAAGGACAATTTGGAATTTGGAATTTTGTTTACTTTCTGGATTCACTGGAATTGAAATGGAATTGACCCCAACCCTGAAGGGATCACTGGCTTTATTACGATGTAGCTACCTTGTCTGTGTCAACATTGAGAGCATGGCAGAGTGTCTGTTCACCCTCCTATCTCTGTCTGTTTTAGCGCTAGACTGATGTCGTCATGCAGTCTAAACATGGGTTGTGTTCATTATGGCATACTGTAGCGTAAAAAAAAAAAGAAAGAAGGAATTTAAAAACAATTGTTCTTTTTGGACCTTATAGAACCCCACAGTGGAAGTGCGTCATAATAACCATAATGCCTAGCGGTCAAACAGGGAAATGGTTCCAATCGTTTTTCCACCATTCATTTTTCCCATAGCGGATTTTTAGAAACACTTAAAATAAGGGCCGTGTTTGTGAAGGCTTACCCTGGCATGACGTTTTGATAAACATTTAAATCTATCTAGGACAAGGTAACTTTTATCAATATATTCAGTTCTATTTACTCTCAGATTTGAAAATGCAAATTAGCATCAAGACTACAAATCCCTGCAAGCTCCTGCACGTCATCTCTAGCTGACATCTTTGCTAACAGGTGTTGTGTCAATTTAAAACTTGCACAACAGTTCACAGAATTGTCAATGTAAGGGAGTTTAGACAATTTATTAATTACTAAATTTAGCTAATATAGTTCATCCAGAGATTCTTACCTTTGCCTCGATTCACCTGTCTCGTCCAGATCATCATGGCATTTGTAGTTCTTTATCATAGCCACTTTATCAGCTAATTCGTTTTTTGTGGGGGGTAAATACAGGAAAATATATTGATAAAAATCACCTTTTCCTAGAGAAATTTACAAGGTTATCAAAACGTCACGTAAGAGTAAGCCTACATGAAACACGGCCCTTATTTTAAGTGTTTCTAAAATCCTCTATGGGAAAAATTAAGGCTGGAAAAAACTATTGGAACCATTTCTTTGTTTGACCCCTGGGTTTAATGGGTAATTTGACTCTATCATGTTTGACCCCTGGGTTTAGTGGGTAATTTGACTCTATCATGTTTGACCCCTGGGTTTAATGGGTAATTTGACTCTATCATGTCCAGTTCCTCCCTGTTTCAGTCCGTTCTCTTCCTTTTTGTGCCTTATATAACGAACACGACCCTGGTAATAAACCTAACTCATATAAGGAGGACCCAATTAATATGTAAGGTTAGACCTACTTGTGTCAATCATAACAGAATGAAAGCAGACTATAGCTAGCCTATACTGTTAGAAAAGACAGAGGCAGGCAGAAGCTAACAAGCACATGGCATGCTGGTAGTGGTGGAGTAAATTGTTTTTTTTTATTCTCCGCTGATTGGCTGACAACTCTCACCTCGTTTATAAGTATGGGTTCCCCTAGCAACAAAGAGGCAAATAGAAGAGGAAGAGGTGAGATGAATTCCATTCTTAGAAGCCAATTGAAAAGGAGCTAGGGTGGAGTCTGTTGTGATGTGGAAATCAAAGACGTGTTGTCAGTGTGCCCGCTGACAGCATCTCTATATACAACATGCGTAGTGTTTTTGTTGTTGTTGATTATCATAATATCTAGGCTACATTTACATTACATTTGAGTCATTAGGAAGCACTCTTATCCAGAGCGACTTGGCTACAATCAGGTACATTCAACTAAGGTAGGTAAACTAACTGGCAGTGACAGAGAAGCAGATTCCATGGTTCCCATGGTCACAGAGATATACTATGTCTGTCCCATCAAAACATGTTTTGTTTCCCCTCTCTATCTTATACCTCGCTCTGTACATTTTACAGCAAGATGTTGAGAAGTTTACAGACATCGAGAAACTCTACCTCTACCTTAAGTTGCCTTCTGGTCCCAACAATGGCATTGATAAAAGGTAACGTCTTCCCCCTTTTTCTCTGATTTAGTTGTATTTGATTTAACAATTCAAAATACATCAAATATTACATCAAGCGACAGATACAGTGGCCTTCAGAAATTATTCATAACCCCGGGATTTATTCCAGATTTGTTGTGTTGCAGCTTGAATTCAAAATGGATTAAAACATTTTTTTTCTTTCTCACCCACCTATAACACAATACCTCATAATGACAGTGAAAACACATTTATTGAAAATGAAATACAGAAATATCTAAATTCACACCTCTGAGTGAATTCTTTGTAGAAGAACGTTAGGCAGCAATTACAGCTGTGAATTTTTCTGGGTAAGTCTATATAGCTTTGCACACCGAGAGTGTACAATATTTGCACATTATTCTTAAAAACAACAACAAATTCAAGCTCTTGTCAAGTTGTTGATCATTGCTAGTCAGCAATTTTCAAGTCTTGACATAGAATTTCAAGACAATTTTAGTCATAACTGTAACTCGGCCACTCAGGAACATTCAATGTCGTCTCGGTAACGAACTCCAGTATATATTTGGCCTTGTGTTTTAGGTTATTGTCCTGCTTAAAGGTGAATTTGCCTCCCAGACTGAACCAGGTTTTCCTCTGGGATTTTGCCTGTGCCTGTCTATTCCATGTATTGTTATCCTAAAAACCTCCCTAGTCCTTTACGATGAAAAGCATACCCATAACATGATGCAGCCACCACCATGCTTGAAAATATGAAGAGTGATACTCAGTGATGTGTTGTGTTGGATTTGCCCCAAACATAACGCTTTGTATTCAGGACATAAAGTTAATTTCTTTGCCATATTTTTTGCAGTTTTACTTTAGTGCCTTATTGCAAACAGGATGCATGTTTTGGAATATTTGTATTGTGACCAGGCTTCCTTCATTTAACTCTGTCATTTAGGTTATTATTGTGGAGTAACTACAATGTTGTTGATCCGTCCTCAGTTTTCTCCTATCACAGCCATTAAACTCTAACTGTTTTAAAATCACCATTGGCCTCATGGTGAAATCCCTGAGTGGTTTCCTTCCTCTCTGGCAACTGAGTTAGGAAGGATGCCTGTATCTTTGTAGTAACTGGGTGTATTGATACACCATCCAAAGTGTAATTAGTAACTTCACCATCCTCAAAGGGATGTTCAATGTTTGCTTTTTACATTTTTACCCATCTACCAATAGATACCCTTCTTTGCGAAGCATTGGATAACCTCCAAAGTCTTTGTGGTTGAATCTGTGTTTTCACTGTTCGACTGAAGGACCTTTCAGATAATTGTATGTGTGGGGTACAAAGATGAGGTAGTCATTCAAAAGTCCATGCAACTTATGTGACTTGTTAAAACAAATGTTTACTCCTGAACTTATTTAGGTTGGCCATAACAACGGGATTGAATACTTGTTGACTCAAGACATTTTCAGCTTTTCATTTTTAATTAATTTGTAAAAAAACAAATATCTAAAAAAGGTAATTCCACTTTCACATTGTGGGGTATTGTGTGTCGGCCAATGACACAAAATCTAAATGGTATCCATTTTAAATTCAGGCTGTAACACAACAAAATGTGGAAAAAGCCAAAGGGGTGTGAATACTTATTCTGTATCTCATTGTCGTTTGTAACCTATATTATTATTATTATTATTGCTGTGTTGATTGTGGTGCTCGCGACGGCTTTCAATTTGTCTTTGATTACATTTTTTTTTGTGACCTGATAATATAATTTTTTACCTCAGCTGTTTTTTTTCCATCACAGGCTGTATTCATATTTCGGTGCATTTGAAAAGAAAGTGTCTACAATTCCTTTTGCATCAAAATTCACCACTTCGTTCTCGGGTCTTGTGATCTTATGCTAATGTCCGTTAATATAATTGTTTATTTGTATCATTAATGAAGCGATACTAGTATAATGATTGATTTGCTATTATACCCTGTTTTCTATGTCCTTAATTGTATTTATTTTTTATTTTTTTAATCTCTTGTCTGTCTACCCGTCACCGCAACCCTTCAACACTGCAACTTCACTAGGACTGAGAATCAGAGAGCCTCCACTCCTGGACTATGGTTACTACATTACACACACACTATTTATTGCAAGAAATCAAAATAAAATCGGAGACTGTTTAAAAAAAAAAAAAAAAAAAAAACATTTTTACACATGGCCTTATCTGGTCAAACACATCACAAGAAAAAATATCAGTTTTGAATATTGTTTCGCCACTAACCGGTTTGTGTTGTTGTAACTTGAAACCGTTTCAGTGACCAGAGTGGCATGTCGTCCAGCCGAACACAGCAGATGTACGCTTTCAACTGGATCCGCAATCACCTAGAGGAGCACCCTGAGACATCACTGCCAAAGCAAGAGGTGTACGACGAATACAAGTGAGTATGACCTGTACATAGGGTTAAAAAGATTCCTGGAGTCAAAAGACAATAAGCAGGTCATCCTGAATACTCCAACTAGGATTTCTGGAAATGGGAATTTACGGGAATTTTGAAACCCTACTTACGTTCTCAGTACAGAATTTCCATTGAAAGTGCTTTCTAGACTAGGTTTAAACTGTGTCTAGGAAAGCAGCCCTTGAGTGGAGTATTAGCAGTAGTAGTAGTAGCGGTAGTAGTACTAGTATTAGTAGTAGTACTAGTATTAGTAGTAGTGGTAGTAGTAGTAGTAGTAGCGGTAGTAGTAGTAGCGGTAGTAGTAGTAGCGGTAGTAGTAGTAGTAGCAGCTGCAGTAGTACTAGTATTAGTAGTAGTAGTAGCGGTAGTAGTAGTAGCAGCTGCAGTAGTAGTAGTAGCGGTCGTAGTAGTAGCAGCGGTAGTAGTAGCAGTAGCAGCAGTATTAGTAGTACTAGTATTAGTATTAGTAGTAGTAGTGGTAGTAGTAGTAGTAGCGGCAGTAGCAGTAGTAGTAGCGGTAGTAGTAGTATCAGCGGTAGTAGTAGTAGTAGTACTAGTATTGGTAGTAGTAGCAGTAGCAGCAGTATTAGTAGTATTAGTAGTAGTACTAGTATTAGTAGTAGTGGTAGTAGTAGTAATAGTAGCGGTAGTAGTAGTAATAGTAGCGGTAGTAGTAGTAGCGGTAGTAGTAGCAGTAGTAGTAGTAGCGGTAGTAGTAGTAGCAGCTGCAGAAGTAGTAGTAGCGGTAGTAGTACTAGTATTGGTAGTAGTAGCAGTAGCAGCAGTATTAGTAGTACTAGTATTAGTAGTAGTACTAGTATTAGTAGTAGTGGTATTAGTAGCGGCAGTAGTAGTTGCAGTAGTAGTAGTAGTAGTAGCAGTAGTAGTGGTATTAGTAGCGGTAGTAGTAGTAGTAGTAGTAGTAGTGGTATTAGTAGTAGTAGTAGTAGTAGTAGTGGTATTAGTAGCGGCAGTAGGAGTAGCAGTAGTAGTAGCAGTAGCAGTAGTAGTAGTAGTAGTAGTAGTAGTAGTAGCAGCGGTAGTAGTACTAGTAGTAGTAGTAGTAGTGGTAGTAGTAGTAGTAGTGATAGTAGTAGTAGCAGCGGTAGTAGTACTAGTAGTAGTCGTAGTAGTTGTGGTAGTGGTAGTAGTAGTAGTAGTAGCAGTAGTAGTTGTAGTAGCAGCAGCATTAGTAGCAGTAGTAGTAGTAGTACTTGCAGTGGTTGTGTTAGTAGTAGTAGTAGCAGTACTTGCAGTAGTAGTGGTTGTAGTAGTAGTAGTTGTAGTAGCAGCAGTATTAGTAGTAGTAGCAGCAGTAGTCGTAGTAGCACTAGCATTAGTAGTAGCAGCAGAAGTAGTATTAGTTGCAGTATTAGTAGCAGCAGTAGTAGTAGCATTAGCAGCAGTAGTATTAGTAGCAGTAGTAGCAGTATTAGTAGCAGTAGCATTAGTAGTAGTAGTAGTAGCAGCAGTAGCGGTAGTAGTAGCAGTATCAGCTGTAGTAGTAGTAATAATAGTAGTAGTAGTAGCATTAGTAGCAGCAGTAGTAGCAGCAGTAGTAGTAGCGGTAGCAGCAGTAGTTGTATTAGTAGCAGTAGTAGTAGTAGTAGCGGTAGCAGCAGTAGAAGTAGTAGAATTAGCAGTAGTAGTAGCATTAGCAGTAGTAGCAGCAGTAGCATTAGCAGTACTAGTAGTAGCATTAGTAGCAGTAGCATTAGTAGCAGTAGCTTAGTAGTAGTAGCAGTAGCATTAGTAGCATTAGTAGTCGTAGTAGCAGCATTAGTAGCATCAGTAGTAGTAGAGGTAGCAGCAGTAGTAGTATTAGTAGCAGTAGTAGTAGTATTAGTAGCGGTAGCAGCAGTGGTAGTATTAGTAGCAGCCGTAGTAGTAGAAGTAGTAGCATTAGCAGCAGTAGTAGTAGTAGCAGTAGGATTAGCAGCAGTAGTAGTAGTATTAGTAGCAGTAGCAGTAGTAGCAGTAGCAGTAGTAGCAGTTGCATTAGCAGTAGTATTAGTAGCAGTAGCATTAGTAGTAGTAGCAGTTGCATTAGCAGTAGTAGTTAGTAGTAGCAGCAGTATTAGTAGCGATATTAGCAGTTGTAGCAGCAGTAGTAGTTAGTAGTAGGTAATGTTAGTAGCAGTAGCAGTGTTAGTAGCAGCAGTAGTAGTAGTGGTAGCAGAAGTAGTAGTTAGTAGTAGGTAATGTTTGTAGTAGTAGTAGTTACTAGTAGTTAATGTTAATAGTAGTAGTTAGAGGTAGCAGCTGTAGTTAGTAATAGTTGTTCATAGTAGCAGTTAGTAGTTAAAAAGGGGGATTTGTTTACACATTATTCACTAGAGAATCATCTAACTTTAGTGTGTTTCTTTCTGTTAACTGTTCAGATCAATCAAATGTATTTTATAAAGCCCTTTTCACATCAGCAGTGCAGTGGCAGAAATACAGTGGCTACAAATGACATGTACAGTATTGTGATAATACATGTACATATTAGTGGAGGACGACTCATAATAATGTCTGTAACGGAGCAAATGGAATGGCATCCAACACCTGGAAACAATGGAAACCATGGAAACCATGTGTTTGATGTATTTAGAACCATTCCACTGATTCCACTCCAGCCATTACCACGAGCCCGTCCTCCCTAATTAAGGGAGCCTCATCAGCCTCCTGTACTACAGATTGTATTGTCATAATGCATGTTTATCATGTTGTGAATGTGTTTCAGGAGCTACTGTGACAGTCTTGCCTACCACCCACTGAGTGCTGCAGACTTTGGAAAGATCATGAAGAACGTGTTTCCCAACATGAAGGCTCGCCGCCTGGGCATGAGAGGCAAATCTAAATACTGTTATAGTGGACTGAGGAAGAAAGCTTTTGTTCACATGCCTTCTCTGCCCAACTTGGACTTACAAAAATCAGATGACGGTGTAAGTTTACATGATGGCTTTTTTTTTGTTGCCCGGAAGTGGCCATAATCATTTCAGAACAAGTACATGTAGATTTCAGGGTTGGGGTCAGTTCCATTTCATCAGGGTTGGGGTCAGTTCTATTTCATCAGGGTTGGGGTCAGTTCCATTTCATCAGGGTTGGGGTCAGTTCCATTTCATCAGGGTTGGGGTCAGTTCCATTTCATCAGGGTTGGGGTCAGTTCCATTTCATCAGAGTTGGGGTCAGTTCCATTTCATCAGAGTTGGGGTCAGTTCCATTTCATCAGAGTTGGGGTCAGTTCCATTTCATCAGAGTTGGGGTCAGTTCCATTTCATCAGAGTTGGGGTCAGTTCCATTTCATCAGGGTTGGGGTCAGTTCCATTTCATCAGGGTTGGGGTCAGTTCCATTTCATCAGGGTTGGGGTCAGTTCCATTTCATCAGAGTTGGGGTCAGTTCCATTTCATCAGAGTTGGGGTCAGTTCCATTTCATCAGAGTTGGGGTCAGTTCCATTTCATCAGAGTTGGGGTCAGTTCCATTTCATCATATAGTTGGGGTCAGTTCCATTTCATCAGGGTTGTGGTCAGTTCCATTTCATCAGAGTTGGGGTCAGTTCTATTTCATCAGGGTTGGGGTCAGTTCCATTTCATCAGAGTTGGGGTCAGTTCCATTTCAATTCAGTCAATTCAGGAAGTAAACTGAAATTCTAATTCCAAATCTCATTGAAAAGCAAGTTTAGGAAAATTGGAATTTCAGTTTAGATCTGAATTTAAATGGAATTGACCCAAGTAGATCCACCCTAACTCCAGACAGGATATCAGATCTGAAGGACCTCTTCCGTACTAACCCTCTTCCCTCATCTCCCCCCCAGTGTGAGTTAATGGAGCCGTCGTCGGGCCAGTCTCCCAGTGCGGAGGATGAGATGCGCTCCGCGGCCTGTGGCTTGGTGTGTGAGTGGGCTCAGAAGGTCCTCAGCAGACAGTTTGATGCCGTGGAGGACCTGGCTCGCTTCCTGCTCAACAGTCACTACATAGGAACCAAGTCTATGGCTGCCCTCACCGTCATGACTGGGGCTCCCACAGGTAGGCATGGCTAATGGGGATGGTATGGAAGGTACAGGTAGGCATGGCTAATGGGGATGATGGTATGGAAGGTACAGGTAGGCATGGCTAATGGGGATGGTGGTATGGAAGGTACAGGTAGGCATGGCTAATGGGGATGGTGGTATGGAAGGTACAGGTAGGCATGGCTAATGGGGATGGTGGTATGGAAGGTACAGGTAGGCATGGCTAATGGGGATGGTGGTATGGAAGGTACAGGTAGGCATGGCTAATGGGGATGGTGGTATGGAAGGTACAGGTAGGCATGGCTAATGGGGATGGTGGTATGGAAGGTACAGGTAGGCATGGCTAATGGGGATGGTGGTATGGGAGGTACAGGTAGGCATGGCTAATGGGGATGGTGGTATGGAAGGTACAGGTAGGCATGACTAATGGGGATGGTGGTATGGAAGGTACAGGTAGGCATGGCTAATGGGGATGGTGGTATGGAAGGTAGGCATGGCTAATGGGGATGGTGGTATGGAAGGTACAGGTAGGCATGGCTAATGGGGATGGTGGTATGGAAGGTACAGGTAGGCATGACTAATGGGGATGGTGGTATGGAAGGTACAGGTAGGCATGGCTAATGGGGATGGTGGTATGGGAGGTAGGCATGCCTAATGGGGATGGTGGTATGGAAGGTAGGCATGGCTAATGGGGATGGTGGTATGGGAGGTAGGCATGGCTAATGGGGATGGTGGTATGGAAGGTACAGGTAGGCATGGCTAATGGGGATGGTGGTATGAGAGGTAGGCATGGCTAATGGGGATGGTGGTATGGGAGGTAGGCATGGCTAATGGGGATGGTGGTATGGGAGGTAGGCATGGCTAATGGGGATGGTAGTATGGGAGGTAGGCATGGCTAATGGGGATGGTGGTATGGGAGGTAGGCATGCCTAATGGGGATGGTGGTATGGAAGGTAGGCATGGCTAATGGGGATGGTGGCATGGGAGGTAGGCATGGCTAATGGGGATGGTGGTATGGAAGGTACAGGTAGGCATGGCTAATGGGGATGGTGGTATGGAAGGTACAGGTAGGCATGGCTAATGGGGATGGTGGTATGGAAGGTACAGGTAGGCATGGCTAATGGGGATGGTGGTATGGAAGGTACAGGTAGGCATGGCTAATGGGGATGGTGGTATGGAAGGTACAGGTAGGCATGGCTAATGGGGATGGTGGTATGGGAGGTACAGGTAGGCATGGCTAATGGGGATGGTGGTATGGAAGGTACAGGTAGGCATGGCTAATGGGGATGGTGGTATGGAAGGTACAGGTAGGCATGGCTAATGGGGATGGTGGTATGGGAGGTACAGGTAGGCATGGCTAATGGGGATGGTGGTATGGAAGGTACAGGTAGGCATGGCTAATGGGGATGGTGGTATGGGAGGTACAGGTAGGCATGGCTAATGGGGATGGTGGTATGGGAGGTACAGGTAGGCATGGCTAATGGGGATGGTGGTATGGAAGGTAGGCATGGCTAATGGGGATGGTGGTATGGAAGGTACAGGTAGGCATGGCTAATGGGGATGGTGGTATGGAAGGTACAGGTAGGCATGGCTAATGGGGATGGTGGCAAGGATGACCGCAGTCAATGTGGCTCAACTGTCAACAGGGGACTTAGCTGTTAACAGGGGCCTCAGCTGTCAACAGGGGGCTCAGCTGTCAACAGGGGGCTCAGCTGTCAACAGGGGGCTCACCTGTCAACAGGGTTGTCACCTGTCAACAGGGGACTCAGCTGTTAACAGGGGGCTCAGCTGTCAACAGGGGGCTCAGCTGTCAACAGGGGGCTCAGCTGTCAACAGGGGGCTCACCTGTCAACAGGGTTGTCACCTGTCAACAGGGGGCTCAGCTGTCAACAGGGGGCTCAGCTGTCAACAGGGGGCTCAGCTGTCAACAGGCGACTCAGCTGCCAACAGGGGACTGAGCTGTTAACAGGGGGCTCAGCTGTCAACAGGGGCTCAACTGTCTTGCTCATGTATCAAGCTCCAGTTGAAGATGTAATGTTTTGGGTGACGGAGTCTAACGCTAGTTCTGAAGATTCAAAAACCGTTTTAAACTCTCAGGTGTGTTGACTCTGAAAAGTATTGGTTACTTCTCATCTGTATGTCTCACCAGGTCTAAAGACGCCCACGCCAACCTCTGCGTTCGTGCCCACGTCCGAGGCCTCGTCCTTCCAGCCGCAGGTGAAGACGCTTGCCTCTCCCTCGGTAGACGCCAAGCAGCAGCTCCAGAGGAAGATCCAGAAGAAACAGCAGGAGCAGAAGCTCCAGTCCCCCCTGCCTGGAGAGGCCCAGGGACAGAACCAGGCCAGGAGGACAGAGGCCAGCACCCCAGGGCCAGCTATCCCCTGTGGAAGTCCTGCTCTGCTCTCACCACAACCTACCATTGGTATAGTGGTGGCAGCTGTCTCCAGTCCCATCACGGTAAGAAGGGGTTATTAACACACATACACAGACACAGACACACACACAGTTGAAGTCGGAAGTTTACATACACCTTAGCCAAATACATTTAAAGTCAGTTTTTCACAATTCCTGACATTTAATCCTAGTAAAAATTCCCCGTTTTAGGTCAGTTAGCATCACCACTTGAGAATGTGAAATGTCAGAATAATTGTAGAGAGAATGATTTATTTCAGCGTTAATTTCTTTCATCACATTCTCAGTGGGTCAGAAGTTTACATACACTCAATTAGTATTTGGTAGCATTGCCTATAAATTGTTTAACTTGGGACAAATGTTTCGAGTTGCCTTCCACAAGCTTCCCACATAAGTTGGGTGAATTTTGTCCCATTCCTCCTGACAGACCTGGTGTAACTGAGTCAGGTTCGTAGGCCTCCTTGCTCGCATGCGCTTTTTCAGTTCTGCCCACAAATTTTCTATAGGTTTGAGGTCAGGGCTTTGTGATGGCCATCCAATACCTTGACTTTATTGCCCTTAAGCCATTTTGCCACAACTTTAGATGTATGCTTGGGGTCATTGTCCATTTGGAAGACCAATTTGTGACCAAGCTTTAACTTCCTGACTGATGTCTTGAGATGTTGCTTCAATATATCCACATAATTTTCCTCCCACATGATGCCATCTATTTTGTGAAGTGCACCAGTCCCTCCTGCAGCAAAGCACCCCCACAACATGATGCTGCCACCCCCGTGCTTCACGGTTGGGATGGTGTTCTTCACCTTGCAAGCATCCCCCTTTCTCCTCCAAACATAACGATGGTAATTATGGCCAAACAGTAAAAATTTGATTTCATCAGACCAGAGGACATTTCTCCAAAAAGTACGATCTTTGTCCCCCCCCATGTGCAGTTGCAAACCGTAGTCTGGCTTTTTTATGGCGGTTTTGGAGCAGTAGTTTCTTCCTTGCTGAGCGGCCTTTCAGGTTATGTCGATATAGGACTCGTTTTACTGTGGCTATACATACTTTTGTACCTGTTTCCTCCAGCATCTTCACAAGGTCCTTTGCTGTTGTTCTGGGATTGATTTGCACTTTTCGCACCAAAGTACGTTCATTTCTAGGAGACAGAACGCGTCTCCTTCCTGAGCGGTATGATGGCTGCGTGGTCCCATGGTGTTTATACTTGCGTACTATTGTTTGTACAGATCAACGTGGTACCTTCAGGCGTTTGGAAATCGCTCCCAAGGATGAACCAGACTTGTGGAGTTCTACACTTTTTTTTCTGAGGTCTTGGCTGATTTCTTTATATTTTCCCATGATGTCAAGCTTAGAGGCACTGAGTTTGAAGGTAGTCCTTGAAATACATCCACAGGCACACCTCCAATTGACTCAAATGATGTCAATTAGCTTATCAGAAGCTTCTAAAGCCATGACATAATTTTCTGGAATTTCCAAGCTGTTTAAAGGCACAGTCAACTTAGTGTATGTAAACTTCTGACCCACTGGAATTGAGATACAGTGAATTATAAGTGAAATCATCTGTCTGTAAACAATTGTTGTAAAAATGACTTGTGTCATGCACAAAGTAGATGTCCTAACCAACTTGCCAAAACTATAGTTTGTTAACAAGAAGTTAGTGGAGTGGTTGAAAAACGAGTTTTAATGACTCCAACCTAAGTGTATGTAAACTTCCGACTTCAACTGTACGCACACAGATCAGACAAGATTGATAATGGTTAGTCCAGGTTTGGTCAGTGTAGGTCGTCATTGTAAATAATCATTTGTTTTTAACCGACTTGCCTCGTTAAATAAAGGTTAAAAACACTACGTAGTCAAAAAAATGACACAGAAATAAACCAGATAAGTGTTTTTCCTAGAAGTATTTTTCGTGTTTAATGTTTAATAGTCATAATTCCCTACTCGAACCACCGTGTCCGTTGTCCCCCCACCCCCCCCCCTGCAGGTCCAGAGGAGCAGACAGCTGATGACTTCCCCTAGCCCAGTGGGATCCGCCGAGGGGAAGGTCCTGCCAACGGTCAACTTCCAGGTGGTCACCCACACCCAGTCTCTGACCCACAGGCAGTCACCGAAGACTCCCCAAAACATCTCAGCCAGCCCAGTGGGCGACCGCCTGGCCAGGCACAGGTAACAACCAGAATAAGGAAGTATAAACTATACCGTCAGAACCAAAACCTAAGGTTAGGCATAGAGTTCAAATTAAGTAAGGTTAAGGGTCAGGAACAAGGGTTAAGTTGGATATAGTTTCAGAGGGGTTAAGGTAAGGTTTAGGGTAATGCGTTATTGTTCTGCTGGTTAAATTGACACTGTCTAATAGACATTAATTAACACGAAATCTGTAGTTTGTGTTAATCTATTTCCATCTCCTGGAACCACAGGTACCCCCAGATCCTCCCCAAGCCCTCAGCCACAGGGGCCATCACCCTGCGTTCGCCCCCCACCCTGCTCATCACAAACAGCCCTATGAAGACCCACCACGTTGTCAAGATGACCGCCATCTCCCTGGCCCCTAGCAACACTCTCAGTACCAGCAGTAACAGTATGGTCCTCAGGCCAGCCTCGGCCGGGGTGGGAACCACCACCACCACCACCACCACCTTTACCACCATCGCTGCCCTAGAGGAGGTCCAGGGACAGAGCCAGGGAGGCCCCCAGCCCCAGCCACCCCCCAGTCCCCTGCAGCATGGCCTGGCGCCCCACCCTCCACCCCTATTCCCACAGTGGTCCCTGAGGCCATCATCACTGATAATAACCCGGGCTGTAACTCTGATAAACGGAGCACCATAAAGCAGTCCCCCTGTGGGGCCAAAGGTCCAGAGAGAGCCACCAAGTACCGAGCGGCCAGCGAACCCTCGCTTATGGTCAAATGCTCACCAGGACCTGACAGAGTGACCGCTAGGACCAAAAGCGTCTCATTCTCCTCCACTTCTCCTCCAGCTGCTGTCACCAATGCAGCGATCAAGTGGGCGGGGCCTCAGCAGGACAGCAATAAGAGCATCATCGCCACCACCTGTCATCAAGAAAGTCCTTTGTATCTGACCGTTGCTCCCTCGGCCAATCAAAATACTCCTAACGTCAGCGGAATGTCCTCCTCGTCCAATGGCTCGTCGGCTGTTACCTTATTGTCCCCTAAAGACTCCTCGTTCGGGGTCAAGAGCCCCAGGAAGCGGGCCGGCCCCGGGCTGGATTCCTCCCACGTCATCCCTGTGAAGCGCGTCTTCATCTCCCAGCAGCCTTTGAGTGTGACCTTTGACCCCAAACCATGGGTTCCAGCTAGACCTGGCACTCCGGCCAGACCTGAGAGTGCCCCCTGTCGAGTGACGGTGAAACAACACCTAGTGCCCACGAAGATCCTGGCGCTGTCCGACTCGCCTGTCACGAACGCAGACATCTCCTCCCTCTCTTCCTCGCAGGCTGTCGTCAGTGTGAAGCCACAGGTCTCCTCGTTGCTGGTAGTGAAACGTGAAGACCCGTCCTCTCGAGGACTAACACTAAGCACTGTTAGCAGTCACACCAGCAGCACTGCAGCCCCTGATAGCACCACCACCACAATGTCTGAGCAGCAGCATCAATCTGAGGCCTCTGTTTCTGCGATGGCGGTTGGAGCACAGCATCAATCTGAGGCCTCTGTTTCTGCGATGGCGGTAGGAGCACAGCATCAATCTGAGGCCTCTGTTTCTGCAATGGCGGTAGGAGCACAGCATCAATCTGAGGCCTCTGTTTCTGCAATGGCGGTAGGAGCACAGCATCAATCTGAGGCCTCTGTTTCTGCAATGGCGGTTGGAGCACAGCAACAATCTGAGGCCTCTGTCTCTGCGATGGCGGTAGGAGCACAGCAACAATCTGAGGCCTCTGTCTCTGCGATGGCGGTTGGAGCACAGCAACAATCTGAGGCCTCTGTCTCTGCGATGGCGGTAGGAGCACAGCAACAATCTGAGGCCTCTGTTTCTGTGATGGGGGATATAAAGAGCACAATGTGGGAGGAGTCAGCTGCGGGGCACCCGGAAGAGCTGCAGAAACAGACCTTCAGTCAGAATGTGAGTCTATAGCTGTGTTCGAATACCCATACTGTGTACTACATACTTAATGCGTATATACTACATATTATATACTATTAGTATACTGTAAACAAACTATCCTTTCAGTTGAGTGTACTAGCGGTTCGCCGGTCTACCGGAAGTTAATGCTGTTGCTATGCAACTTATTGCTAGCTTGTTAGCATAACAAATGACTAGCTAGACATTTTACGACTTCGTTAAAGATGTCCATTAAGAACGCACAATGACTACACCACTAAGCTACCGCTAAGCTAAGAATGACTTTAACAATTAAGTCAATAGGTTGCGTTTGTAAATGAACTCTGGCTATCTACTCCGATTTCAACCATAACCACGCTGCATTTTGGTCCTCCTCTCCTTCCCAGGAAGAAAACCGTAACATATCTACTCCGATTTCAGAGCACTCTCGTCTGAGTGTGCCAAAAGTGTAGAATAACTGGCAAATTTACAAACACTCAACACCCGTGGAATATGGCTGGTGTCACTAAACGTTTGCAAAAAAGCTCAATGAAATTGTTTCCAGCAGCACAGTTACAGTCACCAACGCTCTGGATAACATGAAAACAGCCTAACCAGCTCTGCTAGGGTGGGTTAAATGGTCAGAGAGGTGTTCTCTCATTTGTGTCTGGAAGAAGCTAGCATGCTAGCCAACGTTATAAAGTTAGCTTGGGTGCTTGACTGCCTGTTGTGAGGTCAGAAAACTCGGATCAACCCTACTCTTCGGCCAGAGCGTCCAGCGTGCACTCTGAGAGCAAAACGAATTTACAAACGGACAATCTGACAACGCTCTGATTTTACTAACGCACCCTGAATTTACGAACACACCCTTAGTAGCCAACTAACGTTAGGTAGCTAGCTAACATACCCGGTACATACTACTGTAATGATATGCTATGCGTATCTTAAGGCTAGCATAGCTTACACATAATGTGTAAGGTAACTTATTTAAAGCAAATGAATTTGTATCCGTTCTCGTCAGTCTGCATATTTTCCGCCATTTTCTTCAAATCTGAAAACATTGTGAAGCCACGCCCATTTTGATGAAGAATTGCATTATGGGCCCTAAAAGCACGGAAATAGTGTCCACTGCTTGTGTACTTTGTATTTTGGTGAATGTAATATATGACATCCTGGAACTTTTGGCATACTAACTATATCCACTCTTTGACCAATAAGCATACTACATACTCAATGTATGTCACAAATACTACTTAGGTTAGTGCAGTTAGTATGAGTATTCCAACATAGTTTATATGTGTGGCCCCTCTATGTCTATGTATAGTGCTAATTGTATTTAAATAGATAAGAGTTTAGAAAAGTTATGTCATTCCACAATATTTTAACACCGGACACCGATTCAAATGTAACGCAACATTTTTAATCATCCTCTTGCCTACCTCATTTGAACACACACTTGTATATATACTTTTTTTTCCTATTGCGTTATTGCCTGTATGTTTTGTTTATTCCATGTGTAACTCTGTGTTGTTGTTTGTGTCGCACTGCTTTGCTTTATCTTGGCCAGGTCGCAGTTGTAAATGAGAACTTGTTCTCAACTAGCTTACCTGGTTAAATAAAGGTGAAATAAATAAAAAATCCTTGTAGGGTAATGTCAATGAAACGTTGTCCCTCCTCTGATGGTCAATAAAGTTCTATTCTGCTTTTTAAAATTCTAGATACCAGCAGACCACACCAAGCAGCAGGCCCTGGGCTCCACCATGAACCAACACCAACTCCCAAACATCATGTCCCAGACCTCAGACTCCTCTGATCAGTTATCTGGCCTTCACCAGGAGATGGTGGACTTTGCCTCCTCAGCCTCCCAGCACGGCTCCACCATGGACTACTTCTCCTTTAACGATGACGATATGACCCAGGACAGCATAGTGGAGGAACTGGTTCAGATGGAAGAACAGATGAAGCTGAAGGGCCTCCAGCCGTTGTTCAGTAGCTGTGTGGATAATATCTCTCTCCAGGGCCAGCCGGGGGCCCCCAGGGGTCCATCCTCAACACTCACCACCAGGGGGATAGTTCCTCTTTCTACCAGTCTGCCCATAGCAGCACAACCCCCATCCAGACTCCCACCCCGACTCCCACCCCAACTCCAACCCCGACCCCCACCGAGATGACTCTCGGTGGGCACGGGCTGACCAGAGAGAGCCCCTGTTGCCATCACAGCATGGCCCCTATCACGCCCGTGGAGGGGCCTCTAGGAGGCCGACACACCCCTATAAGCGCTCTGTCTAACTGTTCTAGCGGCATCCCGCCCAGCCCGGTGGAGTGCAGGAACCCGTTTGCCTTCACCCCTATCAACTCCAGCATGGCAGGGGGTTACCACGATGCCTCTGTGGTGTCTGTCTCCTCCAGTCCCATCAAGCCCATGCAGAGACCCATGGCCACTCACCCTGATAAGGCTAAACTGGAGTGGATCAACAACCGCTACAACAGTAGTGGTACTGAAGCTACTGGAGGAGTCGGAGCAGGGTCAGGTTCCGGGTTATCCATCTCTAACCACAGCCTTGGTGGACTCCTGCCTAGTTACCAGGATCTAGTTGATGACCATTTCCGTAAGCCGCACGCCTTCGCTGTTCCGGGCCACAGTGGCCAGTCTTTCCAGTCTCAGTCCAGACTGCAGGATGGCGAACACTTCTCTCCCATCTCCCCGGTGCAACAGCAGATGACCAGCGTGTCGACCACGCCCACCAACACTCCAACCAAACAGGATGAGAGATTTGCTGTGCCCGCTCCTTTAGACAACAAGGGCGGCGCCTCATCGTCGGGGGGCGGGACGTTCCGTTGCCGTAGCGTCAGCCCCGCCGTCCGCCAGAGGACCTTCAGCGGCACCGGCACAACACCCGGCACTAGCACAACCACTCAATTGGTCGTCTCCCCTTTCAGCTCCCCCATGACCTCCTCCGAGATACTCAGCTTCCTGTCCAATAGCCAATCGGTGGGCAGTAACCTCCACAGCATGGCCCAGCGCAGCCAATCGGTGCCCTTAAACATCATGATGCAGAGCGTTGTGGAGATGGAGCTGCTTCCTGTAGAGATGCAGGCCATCCAGGGACAGAACCAGAGTAACGTCAATAAGATCACCAACGTCCTCTTGAGTAAGATGGACTCTGGCGTGGACGACACAGTCAGGGGCCTGGGCATCAACAACTTCCCCTCCAACTACACTGCCCGCATGAACCTCACCCAGATGCTGGAGACCCAGTCTCAGAGCCAGGCCACCAATGGGAGCTTCACAACCGGAAGGGGAGGAGGTAACACCCACCAATCCCACCTTCAGCTGCAGACCGTCAGCTCCAGCCCTGCCTCCTTCGACCTCCAGCAGCATGGGAGCTACCTCACCAGCGCTGGAGGAGGCGGGGGGGGTGTGAGCTTCTCCTCTGGAGACAACCAAGCACAAACAGGTCCTGGTGAGAATGTGGACCTGGAGCTCCAGCAGATCCAGGGCCTCCAAGAGCTCCAGACCCAGACCCAGCTCCAATCCCAGGCTAGACTGCTCCAGAGTCCACATCCCCAGCTCCAGGGTGGGCTCCAGCTTCTCCAGACCCAGACCCAGCTCCAATCCCAGACTAGACTGCTCCAGAGTCCCCATCCCCAGCTCCAGGGTGGGCTCCAGCTTCTCCAGACCCAGACCCAGCTCCAATCCCAGGCTAGACTGCTCCAGAGTCCCCAGCTCCAGCTTCTCCAGACCCAGTCCCAGGTACTCCTCCAGCCCACCCCCACCCAGCAGCAACAGGAGGATGATGCCCAGCAACAGCTAGACTTCAACAACACTGTTAAAGACCTGTTAGGTGATGACGGCCTCAACGTTGACGCTGAAGGCCTCAACCCCAGCTCTCAACTGGTCGGTCAGGTGGCGTCAGAGCTTAATGCTGCCGTGGTGTCCGACTTCACCAATGACATCAGGTTGACCTCCGACCTTTCCAACAGCATCACTGACCTGAACACACTGGACGCCAACCTCCTGTTCAATCCGTCCAATCAGCAGCAAGAACAGTACGAAGACGCCACACTGGAAGAGCTGAAGAACGATCCTCTGTTTCAGCAGATATGTAGTGATACTGTGAACTCCTCGTTCGACTGGCTAGAGAGCAAAGACCAGCCTACTACCGTAGAGATGTTGGGCTAATGTTGTTATTGGACGCATCCCAAATGGATGCTCATTCCCTACATAGTGCACTACTTTTCATCAGGGTCCATAGGGGCGACCCATAGGGCCTGGTCAAATGAAGTGCACTAAATATAGGGAATAGGATGCCATTTCAAATGCAAACCAGTATTTTTAAATAAGTATTTATGGTTTTCGTTTTGTTGTCTTTTGTTTTGAACTGTGAGTAATTTGTATACAGTATATTTGGGAAAATATTCAGACCCCTTCACTTTTTACACATTTTGTTACGTTACATTATTTTTCTAAAATGGACTCAATTGTTCCCCCCATCAATTTACACACAATAACCCATAATGACATCACAATACCCCATAATGACATCACAATACCCCATAATGACAAATACCAAAATATTACATTTACATAAGTATTCAGACCCTTTACTCAGTACTTTGTTGAAGTACCTTTGGCAGCGATTACAGCCTCGAGTCTTCTTGGTTATGACACTACAAGTATGGCACACCTGTATTAGGGGAGTTTCTCCCATTCTTCTCAGCAGATCCTCTCAAGCTCTGTCAGGCTGGATGGGGATCGTTGCGGCACAGCTATTTTCAGGTCTCTCCAGAGGTGTTCTCTCGGGTTTAAGTCCAAGCTCTGGCTGGGCCACTCAAGGACATTCACAGACTTGTCCCCTAAGCCACTCCTGCGTTGTCTTGGCTGTGTGCTTAGGGTCGTTGTCCCATTGGAAGGTGAACCTTCGCCCCAGTCTGAGGTCCTGATCGCTCTGGAGCAGGTTTTCATCAAGGATCTCTGTACTTTGCTCTGTTCATCTTTCCCTCGATCCTGACTAGTCTCCCAGTCGCTGCCTCTGAAAAACGACCAACAGCATGATGCTGCCACCACCATGCTTCACCGTAGAGATGGTGGAGGTTTCCTCCAAACATGACGCTTGGCATTCAGGCCAAAGAGTTCAATCTTGGTTTCATCAGACCATAGAATCTTATTTTTCATGGTCTGCGTCCTTTAGGTGCCTTTTGGCAAACTCCAAGCGGGCTGTTATGTGCCTTTTACTGTGGAGTGGCTTCCGTCTGGCCATTCTACCATAAAGGCCTGATTGGTGGAGTGCTGCAGAGAAAGTTGTCCTTCTGGAAGGTTCTCCCATCTCCACAGAGAAACTCTGGAGCTCTGTCGGAGCGACCATCGGGTTCTTGGTCACCTCCCTGACCAAGGCCCTTCTCCCCTGATTTCTCCGTTTGGCCGGGTGGCCAGCTCTAGGAAGAGTCTTGGTGGTTCCAAACTTCTTCCATTTAAGAATGATGGGGACCTGTGTTCTTGGGGACCTTGGATGCGCAGACATTTTTTGGTATGCTTCCCCAGATCCTGTGCCTCGACACAATCCTGTATCGGAGCTCTACCGACAATTCCTTATACCTAAATGGCTTGGTTTTTGCTCTGACTCGCACTTTGAACTGTGGGACCTTATATAGAGAGGTGTGTGCCTTTCCAAAACATGTCCAATCAATTGAATTTACCACAGGTGGACTCAAATCAAGTTGTAGAAACATCTCAAGGATGATCAATGGAAACAGGATGCACCTGAGCTCAATTCCGAGTCTCATAGCAAAGGGTCTTAATACTTATGTAAATAACGTATTTCAGTTTTTTATTTTTTATAAATTTGCAACAACAAAAAAAAAACTGTTTCCGCTTTGTCATTATGAGGTATTGTGATGTCATTATGAGGTATTGTGATGTCATTATGAGGTATTGTGTGTAGATTGATGAGAACATTTTTTTATTTAATCCATTTTAGAATAAGGCTGTAACGTAATGTGGAAAAGGTCAAGGGGTCTGAATACTTTCCGAATGCTCTGTATACCTGTTTATTTATTACTGTTTGTTGGGGAAAAAACTTCTGGACTCTTGGCCATTTGTCCAATGAAAAGTGCCAGCCAAACTCTTCCTACTGACACGCTGCTTTATAGCACTGTTAGCCTAACCCTCTCATACTGACATGCTGCTTTATAGCACTGTTAGCCTAACCCTCTCCTACTGACATGCTGCTTTATAGCACTGTTAGCCTAACCCTCTCCTACTGACACGCTGCTTTATAGCACTGTTAGCCTAACCCTCTCCTACTGACATGCTGCTTTATAGCACTGTTAGCCTAACCCTCTCCTACTGACACGCTGCTTTATAGCACTGTTAGCCTAACCCTCTCCTACTGACATGCTGCTTTATAGCACTTACGCTGCTTTATAGCACTGTTAGCTAACCTCTTACTGACATGCTGCACTGTTAGCCTAACCCTCTCCTACTGACATGCTGCTTTATAGCACTGTTAGCCTAACCCTCTCCTACTGACACGCTGCTTTATAGCACTGTTAGCCTAACCCTCTCCTACTGACACGCTGCTTTATAGCACTGTTTTTTGTTGTTATCGGATTCACAGTACCACTTAATTTCACCTTCCAATGAGATCAAAAATGAGAGCATTTCAAGTATTAGATGGTATTTTAAAGCATTCCCGTGAGACAATGGGCTGCATCTGAAAATGAATGGATGCTTATTGCCTACATAGTACACTGCTTTTGGCCAGGGCCCGCCTTTTGGCCAGGGCCCGCGTAGGCATTTCAGTGGCAGACTTGTTGAAAGGGATAAGATTTCTCAAGGTTTGATGAATACCACAAAGTTAAACCTTATCTTACATTTTAATTGTCTACTCATTCAACAATGCAATATGTTCTGAAATCACCTAATACATCACTTAATACACTCTGACACACACAATCACACATATCACACACTATCACACACAATCACACAATCAAAAATTAACTTCACCAAAAAAATGTTTTCTGTGAGATGTTGTATCCTGTTTTAGAAGAGTGTGTTTCAAAAGTGAATCCAAACCCGAAAAATACAATATTGGACTTATTAGGCAACTTAATGACATGCGCATTACATGGCCTTGCCATATCCAAACACTCAATGGGTAGCAACCATCCGGGAGCTACCAGGTGCTGAATTTAAGACATTATCTTCATCATACATTATCATTATACCAAATCAATTGTACTGGTTCATATCTGAACAGCGTTATCCCACAGTGAAATCTTAAATCTCAAAGCCTATGCTACTTGTACCGTTCCATATGTGGAAATGGGAGGAAGATTAGATGATTTGCTAGTGCTGGTAGTCTATCTGGGGAAGAAACAATATGTCACTCCTAGGAAGGGAAGCAACAACAAACTTGACTGCCTTATTTCTTATTGATAAGTCCAAGGCCTTACACCATCTTTACAGACTGTATATAATAGTATAGTAGTACATAGAATCTGCACATTCTAGAAGCGATTCTAGAACCAAACAGATTCTGGATCTAGAACCAGAGCTTCACTGTTCATATCAAGGCAGCTGTTTAAACTCTGATCATGTTTTCAATACTATTTCTTATGGTTCCTTTGTTTATTTGCAGGGTCACTTAATGCATCCATACTGTATAAAACAACCCACACTGAGTGTGCCCTTACTTAGTATCAGTTGTAGATGGACAGTAGTGTCGGAACAGGCAGACACACGTTTTAGTGGCCATGGTGTGTTTCTCACAGGCTTGAAAAAAATATTGTCCACATCCCAAATATCACCTTATTCCCTTTATAGTGCACTACTTTTGATCAGGGCCCTGGTCCAAAAGTAGTGCACTACATAGGGAATAGGGTGCCATTTAGCTATGGGCCATGGTCTAAAGTAGTGCACTACATAGGGTGCCATTTGGGACGCCTGGTTATATAAATGGTATGGCGATGGCTAAATATGTCATTGAAGGCAACAGAGGCTGCGAAGAAGATAGTTGCATAGATTTGGTTTCTGGAGTTTGATGATGTCAACTTAAGATCTAGATACAAAACGAATCGTGATTGTCTTTCCCGGAGATCCAGCCTTATTTCCACACCAAAGAAAAGCAGTTGTTTAAAAATAACCGGATTTTACGTTAGAAGTTGTAATATCGTAGGAGGTTGTTATACATGGGATTTGTAATCATCCATGCACTCCTAGAGACTTATGTTATCAGTGAAAAGAAACAGATATAACTTGGTGTACGTCCTTAATGGTACTCTATATAGTGCACTTGATTTTGACCAGGACACATAGGACCTTGGTCTAAAGTAGTGCACTATTTAGAGAATAGGGTGCCATTTGGAACACACTGTATAAGTTTTGTTTCATTTTGGGGGGGAGAAAAGAAAAGAGGAGAAGCTTCGAAAAATCCATGTACAGCATGTTGCTAAGGAAACACTGGGCCAGACAGCATGTAAACGTATATGAAATGGCAGAGGTCCTTGTTGTTGCTAAGGAAACACTGGGCCAGACAGCATGTAAACGTATATGAAATGGCAGAGGTCCTTGTTGTTGCTAAGGAAACACTGGGCCAGACAGCATGTAAACGTATATGAAATGGCAGAGGTCCTTGTTGTTGCTAAGGAAACACTGGGCCAGACAGCATGTAAACGTATATGAAATGGCAGAGGTCCTTGTTGTTGCTAAGGAAACACTGGGCCAGACAGCATGTAAACGTATATGAAATGGCAGAGGTCCTTGTTGTTGCTAAGGAAACACTGGGCAGCAGACGTATATGAAAGCAGGTCCTTGTTGAAACACTGGGCCAGACAGCATGTAAACGTATATGAAATGGCAGAGGTCCTTGTTGTTGCTAAGGAAACACTGGGCCAGACAGCATGTAAACGTATATGAAATGGCAGAGGTCCTTGTTGTTGCTAAGGAAACACTGGGCCAGACAGCATGTAAACGTATATGAAATGGCAGAGGTCCTTGTTGTTGCTAAGGAAACACTGGGCCAGACAGCATGTAAACGTATATGAAATGGCAGAGGTCCTTGTTGTTGCTAAGGAAACACTGGGCCAGACAGCATGTAAACGTATATGAAATGGCAGAGGTCCTTGTTGTTGCGAAGGAAACACTGGGCCAGACAGCATGTAAACGTATATGAAATGGCGGAGGTCCTTGTTGTTGCTAAGGAAACACTGGGCCAGACAGCATGTAAACGTATATGAAATAGCGGAGGTCCTTGTTGTTGCGAAGGAAACACTGGGCCAGACAGCATGTAAACGTATATGAAATGGCGGAGGTCCTTGTTGTTGCTAAGGAAACACTGGGCCAGACAGCATGTAAACGTATATGAAATAGCGGAGGTCCTTGTTGTTGCTAAGGAAACACTGGGCCAGACAGCATGTAAACGTATATGAAATAGCGGAGGTCCTTGTTGTTGCTAAGGAAACACTGGGCCAGACAGCATGTAAACGTATATGAAATGGCAGAGGTCCTTGTTGTTGCTTAGGAAACACTGGGCCAGACAGCATGTTGTTGAAACCATCACTGCTAGCCAGCCAGCTATGTGATTATAATAGGATGATTTGCTTGAATTTTGGCTATTGTTATTGTGGTAAAAGTCATAGTCAAAATTAAAGCTCCATTAATTTGTAAATAGGGTAGATACATAGAAATGTAATGTATCAAGAAGAGAAAAAAAGACTACTATATTATGGCCATCATTCTAGCTAAGTAAGTCTATGTGCCATTAAAGGAGAAGAAAAAAAAGCTAAATGTATATTAGTCAAGATAATAGAGACTGTGTGTTGTGTGTTGCATTTCCGGCTCCTCGATGTATTTGTAAAAGTAATGCTGTCTGTTTGGTCTCTGGTTTGCTGATGTGTTTTGACTTTCCTTTCAAAGGTAATTATTATAATAATAATGATAATAATAGGTCTCTGATGTGTGCTCTGAGCGAGAACAATAGCATGGTTTATTGATAAGAAGAAGAAAAAAATCAAGAGTTATATGATATATATATATATATATATATATATATTAGCTGGTTGCATACATTTCTGCAACATCATCGATTCTATAGACATTGTGTTCATGTTTTCAACAAACAAAACTTTGTAGGTTCACTTTTTATTGCACTAAATTTCTATGATATGAAACATGGCTTTGTCACAAACCTTATAACGGACAAATGTCAGGAGGGAATGACGAAATGAAGGCCCAACAACAACAACAACAACAAAACACAACAACAACAAAAAAATATTTTTTATGATCCAAGAAAGAATTGTCATGTAGAAAATGACTACTGTAATTGTCATGTAGCAACAAAAAAAAAAAAAAAAAAAAGTGCATTAATAATGATCTCAGTGAGATTTACTCATTCTCATCCACGAGAATATAATCTAAGCGTTAAGGAAAAATTAAATGTTTAAAATGATTCTTTTTTTTTTTTTTTTTTAAACGTTTAAAAGCCTACATGTTTCATTGTGTTAAAAAAATGACTGTAGTACGTAGGCGTGCATGTGTTCATGATTTCTATCCTACTACTTTGAATTGTTAGGTGCCTCCAAAATGGCACCCTATTCCCTATATTAGTACACTACTTTTTTACCTGGTCAGAACTGTAGTAGTGCACTATATAGGGAATAGGGTGCCTTTTCGAACGCACACTTATTAAGGTAACCACTGTCTGCTGTGGTAAGGGCTGGCTCTGTGTACCTGACTGGCAGTGTTACTGTAGTACCTGACTGGCAGTGCTACTGTAATACCTGACTGGCAGTGTTACTGTAGTACCTGACTGGCAGTGTTACTGTAGTACCTGACTGGCAGTGCTACTGTAGTACCTGACTGGCAGTGTTACTGTAGTACCTGACTGGCAGTGTTACTGTAGTACCTGACTGGCAGTGTTACTGTAGTACCTGACTGGCAGTGTTACTGTAATACCTGACTGGCAGTGTTACTGTAGTACCTGACTGGCAGTGTTACTGTAGTACCTGACTGGCAGTGTTACTGTAGTACCTGACTGGCAGTGTTACTGTAGTACCTGACTGGCAGTGCTACTGTAGTACCTGACTGGCAGTGTTACTGTAGTACCTGACTGGCAGTGTTACTGTAGTACCTGACTGGCAGTGTTACTGTAGTACCTGACTGGCAGTGTTACTGTAGTACCTGACTGGCAGTGTTACTGTAATACCTGACTGGCAGTGTTACTGTAGTACCTGACTGGCAGTGTTACTGTAGTACCTGACTGGCAGTGTTACTGTAGTACCTGACTGGCAGTGTTACTGTAGTACCTGACTGGCAGTGTGTAGTACCTGACTGACTGGCAGTGTTACTGTAGTACCTGACTGGCAGTGTTACTGTAATACCTGACTGGCAGTGTTACTGTAGTACCTGACTGGCAGTGTTACTGTAGTACCTGACTGGCAGTGTTACTGTAATACCTGACTGGCAGTGTTACTGTAGTACCTGACTGGCAGTGTTACTGTAATACCTGACTGGCAGTGTTACTGTAGTACCTGACTGGCAGTGTTACTGTAGTACCTGACTGGCAGTGTTACTGTAGTACCTGACTGGCAGTGTTACTGTAGTACCTGACTGGCAGTGTTACTGTAATACCTGACTGGCAGTGTTACTGTAGTACCTGACTGGCAGTGTTACTGTAGTACCTGACTGGCAGTGTTACTGTAGTACCTGACTGGCAGTGTTACTGTAGTACCTGACTGGCAGTGTTACTGTAATACCTGACTGGCAGTGTTACTGTAATACCTGACTGGCAGTGTTACTTAATTACAGTAAGTTACATTATTTTACATTGTGGGCTGTTTACTTAATATAAGTTAATATTGTTCTGTGTGTATGGAGCTGTTTCGTTAATGATGGATTTATGTTTTTATTTTTACATACTTTTTTTAATGTAGCATTTGTAAAGAAATATGTTGTTTAAAAAAAAATCAAGATTTTTGGCATTACTACTATAAGGCACTGATATTTGAATTAAATCTTTGAATGAAGGAAAATGCACCTCCATCTTTAGATGTACACGAGTTCCAACTATAGAATTAGAATGAGTTCTAATGATTCTATGGTTCCATCAAGCAGTGACTCTACTCTGTACGTTGTGAGTTCTGACTGACCCTGAGCCAGTACCAACTCAGTTTCATTCCTACCAGTAGAAGAAGCTCCCTCCCTCTGTTGTTGTCTGGTGTAATGTGTCATATGTACAGTAGCTTGTTAATATGGCAAAACAAAACATTCATGTTTCTTTTTTTTTCAATGGAAAGTACTCACTGGTGAGATTTTTAAAGTGGTTTTAAAAGCCAATAAACTTTTTTTTTTAAAGAATCTCGATCTTTATCATGTTTGCTTCCTTTTGAAATGGTAAAGTTGACGTACACAGATCCACAGTATTCTATTTCAAACACATACATATAATACTGATTGAAAGACTGTCCTACGGAGACAACACTATTTGATGATAGCATACTGAGCATGTCCTCTGTGTCCCCTTTGATGATGACCAGAAACTGGCAGAACGACAAAGCTTTGAACATTTCTCCCTCCTACTGTATAGATCTTTTATCCGATTTGTTCTTTTTCATTGACAATATGGCAGAGCTGGGGGGTCAACCTCAAGCCCCCAACCCCAAAAAGTTTAGAGGTCACCTCAACCCATCGAATGACTCCTGGAGTCACTGGAGGAGAGGGGGCCTCCCCTACTCCACCCACACTGTCTCTTGACCAATCAGAACGAAGTCTGTTTGGTCACGTCTCTCCGTTCCCAGGCCCTCGAACATATTCAATAACATGTTAATGACCTTTACTTCTATTGGTCATGACCTCTCCCAGCCTGAACCCTGACCTCTTTCTCTTGACCCTGGCCGTGAGGGTGAGGAGCCCGGCCTGTGCTGTGCTACCCTCCTCCACACAGTGAGTGTTGTTCGGGCTGTATGTGTTCTAATCAACGACAACAACGTGAAGAAATGAAGAACGTACACCAATGTGTGAGTTCTACAAGTGTGTCTTTTGGACTGTATGGTGGCAGGCACTGTATCAGAATTATGATAAGAGAAAGGTCGTTTTAAAAACAGTGCTGTTTTTGAGTTCCACAGAGTGCCATTTGGAATGCACGAGTCACCACCTGTTAGGACAGGATAGTGGAGAATTCACTATTTTGAATATATGAACAAATGTGTTTTACCAGTAAAATAGCCCTTTATCTATTTATACACAGCATTAATACATTGAGAGGTGGGTAGATGTGTATTGGGTTGAGGAGCCGATTTAAACTTTAACAGATGGCCTGTATCTGATTCGAGTTGCTAGTAACTAGACACTTAATGACACAGAGGATTTGTAAATGAACGAATAGGACAGCGTTATATCCCGAACATCTTGACTGGAGTGGGGCAGGAATGATAAATTAATCAATGGTCAGCTCGCTAGTCAATATATATTTAACGTTGCATTTAATGCTAAGGTTATATAAATTCCATTTATATGTGTAGGTTCCTGACATTTACACTGCTCACTGTCTCAAACACCCAAAATTAACAAAAAAAGTTATCATTGGTCAACGTTTTAAATAACTGTCATTGGATATTATTAATATTATAATTTTTTACCTTTATTTAACTAGGCAAGTGATATAGTTTCTTGCTAATGTATGGTAACAGAAAGAAAATAAATAAATCAATGGAAATCTTCAACTATAGCCTAATGTGACACAATGCGTGTGTCATGAGTCAGTGTGCAGCAGGTAGGACGGAGTCAGGTCCAGCAGGTAGGACGGAGTCAGGTCCAGCAGGTAGGACGGAGTCAGGTCCAGCAGGTAGGACGGAGTCAGGTCCAGCAGGTAGGACGGAGTCAGGTCCAGCAGGTAGGACGGAGTCAGGTGCAGCAGGTGCAGTCAGGCGCAGCAGGGACGGAGTCAGGCGCAGCAGGTAGGACGGAGTCAGGTCCAGCAGGTAGGACGGAGTCAGGTCCAGCAGGTAGGACGGAGTCAGGCGCAGCAGGTAGGATGGAGTCAGGTCCAGCAGGTAGGACGGAGTCAGGCGCAGCAGGTAGGACGGAGTCAGGTCCAGCAGGTAGGACGGAGTCAGGTCCAGCAGGTAGGACGGAGTCAGGTCCAGCAGGTAGGACGGAGTCAGGCGCAGCAGGTAGGACGGAGTCAGGTCCAGCAGGTAGGACGGAGTCAGGCGCAGCAGGTAGGACGGAGTCAGGTCCAGCAGGTAGGACGGAGTCAGGTCCAGCAGGTAGGACGGAGTCAGGTCCAGCAGGTAGGACGGAGTCAGGTGCAGCAGGTAGGACGGAGTCAGGCGCAGCAGGTAGGACGGAGTCAGGCGCAGCAGGTAGGACGGAGTCAGGTCCAGCAGGTAGGACGGAGTCAGGTCCAGCAGGTAGGACGGAGTCAGGCGCAGCAGGTAGGATGGAGTTAGGTCCAGCAGGTAGGACGGAGTCAGGCGCAGCAGGTAGGACGGAGTCAGGTCCAGCAGGTAGGACGGAGTCAGGTCCAGCAGGTAGGACGGAGTCAGGTCCAGCAGGTAGGACGGAGTCAGGCGCAGCAGGTAGGACGGAGTCAGGTCCAGCAGGTAGGACGGAGTCAGGCGCAGCAGGTAGGACGGAGTCAGGTCCAGCAGGTAGGACGGAGTCAGGTCCAGCAGGTAGGACGGAGTCAGGTCCAGCAGGTAGGACGGAGTCAGGTCCAGCAGGTAGGACGGAGTCAGGCGCAGCAGGTAGGACGGAGTCAGGTCCAGCAGGTAGGACGGAGTCAGGTCCAGCAGGTAGGCCACGCCTCTCCAGGTACAGGTCTATTGGATCAATATCTGAATTCAGTAGGAAGCCAGCTGACTACTGCTACCATCAATATATCTTAATAATTACCAAGTTCTGTCTTCAAACAGAGCAGCTGTCTCATATAGGGAAGGACCTGATCACGAGTTTAATATCCAATGACCTTTGGTAATAATAACCAATACAAAATCTAACCCAATATATTTCCTGCAATTTCTGTATACAATGTGGTGCGAAGTCAACAAATATAATGGTGTTATGGTTCCAGTCCTGAGAGAAGCCCAGGCCTACTCCAAATATGAAGGAATACTCAAATAAAGAGTAGGGCTCAGAGACTGTCTGACATATTATCTATGGAACCTGCACACTTTGTTGATAGCTGTTTCTCAAAGGTGTTATGTGTTTTGTCAGAGAAAGAAAGAGAGAGAGAGAGATGATTCTTGTTCTCTATAGTTGTAGAGTAGTAGACCATACATTTGCTCTGCTCCAAGACCAACAGAGCGCCGACCATCGATGAAACCTTGGCTCGGGTAGCGCATGCGCGGTCAGAGGGAGAGGGTCGACGAATCCCCGCTCAGGAGTTACAACCCGTGTTGCACCACCAGTGTCATTCGTAATTTGGGAAGCTTGAAGCACGATGGGGAACTGCTATCCTCATTTATAGAATGACAGAACAATTTGGATAAATGGCGATTTTCAAAAGGAAACTGTACCAGCTATGTTTTCTGTTTTTTGTTTTGTTTATTCCACTATCAGGTAAATCATTTTTGTTTTTTTTGCTGTATATTATTTTTTGTTAGTCAGTAGTAGTTTCTCAGCAACTGAACGTGTTTGAGGTCCGTGTGTGTAACACACAGACTGTATACCAGACCATAAACCGTACCAGACTGGATGACAACAGAATGTGACCACAATGGGTCAATATTATACCGGGCAAAGACACGCACGAGAATAAGCACAATCAATATTCTCTGTTTATGATCTAGTCACTTTACCCCTAAATTACCTACACGTACAAATGACCTCGACTAACCTGTACCACCCCCACATTGACTCGGTCCGGTACCCCCTGTATATAGCCTCATTATTGTTATTTTATTGTGTTATTTTCTTAATTAACTCTATTTCTTGAACTGCATTGTTGGTTAGGGGCTTGTAAGTAAGCATTTCACGGTAAGGTCTTTCACCTGTTGTATTCGTCGCATATGACAAATACAATTTGATTTGATAGTTTTAAACAAAGAGATAGCAACGCAAATATGATGTGTAAAATGATATGATTAACCAGAGTCTTTGAGGAAATTAGTGACCGATTTGAGTGACTGCGATTATTGTTGCTACTGTCCAGTCCTTTAATTTCCGCGCGGACGCCGACCAATTAACGGACGTTTTCAAATTCACACTGACAATTTACTGACTTACATTTTAATTTAGGATCTCTTGTAGGTCACATTAACACTGTAGTAACCTGAGCAATGACTAGACTATTCACTGCTACCCGATTTCACTGGTCAAACTCACTCTTCATATGTCAAGTAGACAACCCATTTGTCTTACGTCTCACAGTGTTATGCTATTAATTGAAGGAATGCAAACAATCACACAGTTTTCATAGGTGACAAATACATTCTGTATATAGACTATGGGAAGAGAAACATTCTGTAAGTATGATACATAGAATAGTTTATAGAAAGTTGCTGTAAAACACACAAAGTGGACTGCTGTAATGCCAATACTAATCAAGGGTGCAATGAATACATAGCCAGTTAATAAAAACAACTGTACATCGATTTCAAGAGTTATACACAAAGTCCGTTACTGACCAGTGGTTCTCCTTTGGCATGACAGGTCTGGCATATCAATGCACTCCTCTCCATCCTTCCCTTCCACCCCTTTCCCCTCTGTGCCTCTCTCCTCTTCCCTCCTTCCATATCACGAATTCACCCCCCTCCCTCTCTTTCCAGGTGTTTTTTGTTTCAGTGAACTCTCCTTCATCATCGAGCCCAGTGATATTACAGTGATATCCAAGGATCCAGTGGTCCTGGACTGTGTGGCCCACGGACAGCCTCCCATCGTCATCAGATGGCTGAGGAATGGAGTCAGGCTAGCTGAGAGCGAGCGGCTTCAGTTCCTGTCCAATGGCTCACTGTACATACTGGAGGCCAGGAGAGATGGAGAAGGGTCGGACGGAGGGTTTTATCAGTGCCTCTCCCAGAACAAATATGGAGCCATCCTAAGCCAAAGATCCCGCCTGACTATCGCAAGTAAGTATGGTGCTCGAGGTAACAAAGTGGAAAGGTTATAATGGAATCTATTTAAAAAAAAATACATTTTACCTTCATTTTACTAGGCAAGTCAGTTAAGAACAAATTCTTATTTACAATGACGGCCTACCCCGGCCAAACACTAACGACGCTGGGCCAATGACGGCCTACCCCGGCCAAACCCTAACGACGCTGGGCCAATGACGGCCTACCCCGGCCAAACCCTAACGATGCTGGGCCAATGACGGCCTACCCCGGCCAAACACTAACGACGCTGGGCCAATGACGGCCTACCCCGGCCAAACACTAACGACGCTGGGCCAATGACGGCCTACCCCGGCCAAACACTAACGACGCTGGGCCAATGATGGCCTACCCCGGCCAATGACGGCCTACCCCGGCCAATGACGGCCTACCCCGGCCAATGTTGGCCTACCCCGGCCAATGACGGCCTACCCCGGCCAAACACTAACGACGCTGGGCCAATTGTGCGCAGCCCTATGGGACTCCCAATCATGGCCGGATGTGATACAGCCTGGATTCGAACCAGGGACTGTAGTGATGCAGTGCCTTAGACCGCTGCGCAACTCAGGAGCCAAACAACAACAACTGTAATGACTCACACAGTCCTCTAAAGCTTTCCTCTGTGAAGTTTCCATGTCAATAGAAGCTGTCCAGTGTTTCAGGGAGTGGACAGGCTTATCCTTATTAGTAGTAAAAGCTTCTTGTGGAATAATTAGACTGGTTTTAAAACTTTTAAGGGTCAATTAAGTAGTGATGGACAGTCTATCTGAAAGCTAATCAAATGAGGAAATCCGTGTAAATTTCAGGTAAAGTAAGATGGAAACACACAAACACAGGATCAGTCAGTCCTCTGTGTTCTATGATTGAACATGCATTGTCAGTGTAGACCTCTGCTCTGTGATTGAACATGCATTGTCAGTGTAGACCACTGCTCTGTGATTGAACATGCATTGTCAGTGTAGACCACTGCTCTGTGATTGTTCTGCGGTGTGGTCTGTTACACAGAGGAATCTCTCAAAAGGCCTTTCACTTTTAACCCTTTGTCTGGCCTGCTCCTGACTGCCCCTAAAGAAAAGACTGTTTCATTTGTCCACATATCAGTGGACTGGACAGCTGGTCAGATCCATGGTCTATTCAGCATCACCAGGCGCTTTCTAACACAAACACGAGGACTAGCTTTAGTTTAATCATGCTTATATTTTGGGTAGGATCTTTGGTTTTTTAAATGTATTTTTTTGTATGATATGATTTAGAGACAGGGAAGAAAACTACAATACTTTGAGTCTGTAGAATAGCCAGGTGATACTTTATTATAAGTCTCACCGATTCCTTGTTGATCAGAAGCAACACCAATATCAGTGTTGCTTTTAGTTTATTTGAAGTTTTGATATTAAATTATTTAATCTTTATTTAAGCAGAGACATTTGCAGATGAGCCCTGCATCAATAAACAAGAATTACACTATATATATATATATATATATATATATATATATATATATATATATATATATATATATATATATATATATATATATATATATATATATACAAACATCAATTACACAATACATGAAAAGAAAAACTCAATCATATGAAACAAACATATTCTTCAGTAAAAACGGCCTTCTAACATCTGCCTGAATTGCCCTAGAGGCACCAACTCTAAAGGAGTTTTTTCTAGATCATTCCACATTCTCCAGGGTTGGCCATCCCTGAGTCCAGGTCTGGTAACTTATACATCTCAAGGTTAACAATGATTTAAGGTGTGGCGGAAGTATATATGTATGTATGTGTGTGTGTGTGTATATTTCTTAATTCCATTATTTTACTTTTAGATTTGTGTGTATAGTTGTGAGTTGTTAGATATGACTGCACTGTTGGAGCTAGGAACACAAGCATTTCTCTACACCCGCAATAACATCTGCTAAATATATATATGTAACCAATACAATTTGATTTGAGGATGGAGGAGCGTCCTCTCTCTGCTACTGCTCCCAGTCTGTCCAGAGGCCCAGAGAGCTCTCTCTGTCTCTCCTCTCTCTGTCTCTCCTCTCTCTGTCTCTCCTCTCTCTGTCTCTCCTCTCTCTGTCTCTCCTCTCTCTGTCTCTCCTCTCTCTGTCTCTGTCTCTCTCTTTCTCTGTCTCTCTTTCTCTCTCTCTCTTTCTCTCTCTCTCTCTGAGATGTGATTTATAATTCACGAGAAGCTACTTCTCTCTGCTGGGGTTGGGGGTTGTCCTGTCACTAATCTGTCTGTTATTGGTCCTTTCGGTGGCTCTCCTACACTCGCCATCATTGTCAAGATCAACTCTATTGTTCTATGTATCTATAGGCTAGGCCCGATCTGTCATGTGGGTGACTAGGTTGTATTATCTACTCTGAAATAGTATTTTAGTTCCTTTCAAACATTTTGAAAACAGCTCAGGAAAGGAAAGCCACCAGAGTTCTGTGATGTTTATTGCGTCTGATTTCCGTCAGATAACAGTCAGTGTTATACCACCTGCAGTAGCACACTGGCCTGCAACATGCTCTATGACATCACACTACATCCTCTATGACATCACACTACATCCTCTATGACATCACACTACTTTGTATCATATTTTTCAAAAATGAACAAACAACATGAAGTAAGATGGCAGGGAGCCTAGCAGTTAATTAAGAGCGTTGGACCAGTAACCGAAAGGACAAGGTGAAAAATCTGCAGATGTGCCCGTGAGCAAGGCATCTAACACTAATTGCTCCTGTATGTCGCTCTGGAAAAGAGTGTTTGCTAAATGCCTAAAATGTCAAATGAAACATTAGTACATGCAAGTCCCAGTTTTTGGGGGACAATAGCTGACCAGACCGGTAAACAGTCTTCGATCCCGCCGGGTCTCCCCCAATTTGAGCTGAAATTGAATGGACAGGGTGCTGGGGTGAACCCTGACCTCTTTAAAAGGGAATCTTTGTGCATTCTGACCTGTCCATTGATCTGCTGTTTACGACAGGGCCGGGATGACCGTATTAGTAGAGCAGTCTTCTGGCTTTGGCCACACACCCAACATGGCTGACCCCAACCACCGGCAGAAACACCCAACAGAGAGAATGGCCCCTCTTATCAATGGGTGGTGATTGGCTAGATGGACGTTAGATCATCTTAACAAAGCCAAGGGTAGTTTCCACAAGGCCAAGGGTAGTTTCCACAAAGCCAAGGGTAGTTTCCACAAGGCCAAGGGTAGTTTGCACTGGGTGGTGAGGACCTAGGACTACATGCCATAGTGGTGCCATGGTTTTGTTTTGTCAAGATGTTTCTTCAGTTAACAATATTTTTTTTAAATAATATATTTAGCTGATGGCCTCCCGAGTGGAGCAGCAGTCTAAGGCACTGACCTGGCAGGCTCACTAAACAGTGGAGCAGCAGTCTAAGGCACTGACCTGGCAGGCTCACTAAACAGTGGAGCAGCAGTCTAAGGCCCTGACCTCACTAAACAGTGGAGCGGCAGTCTAAGGCCCTGACCTCACTAAACGGTGAGTAAAGCAGTAGATGTTCTGGCCCTGTTTGGCACCACGTACCGATGTCAGTCAGGGTTCTCAACTGTGGATTACTTAAATAACAAGTACAGAAGCAGTCTCAATGCTGAGCATAACCTCAATGTTGCACTGTCAAAAACAGAGCCCAGAATAGACATGCTTGTTGAAAACTTCAACCAACCACACACCTCTCATTAGGACTGTGTGTGTGTGTTCTGGTCTCCCAATCACAGCAGGTTGTGATACAGCCTGGATCCATCAGTTTATTCCAGTCCAGAATTAAAATGATTGATTGAATTTTAACAGCAACAGTTCCAACCTAGACAGATGTGTCAGTTTTTAATGGGGGAAAATAAACATGACTAGCTATTTCATTTCATTGTTATTTGTTTTTGTTTATATTGCATTTGTTTTAGGCATAAGGGCAATGAAATGTACCAATATTTACATACAGTTGCATATGTTCCTAAGCTTGGGTCCCAGGAAAACACAGAATGTCTAATTTGGGTCCTAGGCTGAAAAAGGTTAAAGAACCCCTGCTTTAGAGCTAACCCTTTTTAAGCTCCTGATAGAAACATTTTTAGCACCTTCGTGTATCTACTGGCCTAGGAACAATGGGTTAACTGCCTTGTTCAGGGGCAAAACGATACATTTTTATTTTGTCAGCTCGTGGGATTCAATCTAGCAACCTTTACGGCTACTGGCCCAATGCTCTGACCACTAGGCCAACTGCTGCCCCACATAGAAGAACTCTTGCAAAGAAGAACTCAGTGGTTCTGTGACTTTACAGAGTTAATATTAAACTGAGAAACCACTGCTTCCTTTGCTGATTGTGTTTTCACCGCGTTGCAGATATCTCACCATTCGTGGTGCAGCCCGTGCCTTTGGAGGTGACCGAAGGTTCCGTGGCCAGGTTCACCTGCCAGGTGACCTCTAACCCTCCTGCCACCATCACCTGGGAGCTAGACCAAAGCACACTACCGTTGGAGACAGACAGGTAGGCACACTATACACTAGACACTACACACAAAGTGAACTACACCTGGGAGCTAGACCAAAGCACACTACCGTTGGAGACAAACAGGTAGGCACACTACACATTAGACACTACACACAAAGTGAACTACACCTGGGAGCTAGACCAAAGCACACTACCGTTGGAGACAGACAGGTAGGCACACTATACACTAGACCTTTTTTTTCCCTTAAGAAGTGTTTAGTGACTCTGGGCCCTGGTCTTGGCCATCATTGTCCATTTGTCTCTCTAGAATCACAGTCCTGCCCAACGGAGCTCTCCAGATTCAAAACGTCCAACTAGAGGATGCTGGGAAGTACCGTTGTGTGGCCACCAACATCGGCAACCGCGTCAAGAGTAGAAAGGCAACGCTCTCCGTCATCAACCAAGGTGTGTGTGCTTTCAATTAAGATTATGGGTAGACTTGTTTAAAAGCCCATCCTTCTTCTCTACCTCACATGCACATACAGTATGCCTTCTTTTAAATTGTACTGGTTTTTACTGTGAAAATAATTGCACAACTAAAACTTTTTTTTGTTTGTCTCTGTGTAGGTTCTGGCCCTAAACCACGTCAGAGGCCCCGGATCATAGCGGGCCCCCAAAACATGACTGCTTCCCTCCACTACACCGTGGTCCTGGAGTGTTTTGCTACGGGCAACCCCAGACCCATCATCTCCTGGAGCCGGGCCGACAGTAAACCCATCGACGTGTTCAATGCCAGGGTGCTGGGCAGGTGAGAGGATGCATGATGCACCACTGTACCCATAATGCACCACTGTACCCATAATGCACCACTGTACCCATAATGCACCACTGTACCCATAATGCACCACTGTACCCATAATGCACCACTGTACCCATAATGCTCTGTGCAACATCGGCCACCATTGAGGTTTTTAAATCACGTTTAAAGACCCAGCTTTGTAGCTTGTCATTTATGTATCAGTGACATCATTTCTGTTTTTTAAACTTCCTTTGTGTTCTATGTGATTTTATTATTGTTATAAAAATATATAGAAAAATGTATTTCCCGAAGGAAAATGTGTGCACTTGCTTCAGTGGTCTCAAAGTACTGTTTGTACTGTAAAGTGTGTTGTGTTTTAATGCATTTAAAATATATATATATATATTTATTTATTTATTTATTTGTGTTTGACAGTGGAAACCTGGTGATCAGTGATGTGAAGCCTCAGCACAGTGGAGTCTACCTCTGTAGAGCCACCACCCCAAGAACACGCAACTACACCATCGCTACTGCCAACCTCACCGTGCTCGGTAAACTACTATATCCTTATATACCGATCCAACAATGTGTTTTCTGTATTACCTCACGCTGAGCAGCACTCCCCCTACTGTATTACCTCACGCTGAGCAGCACTCCCCCTACTGTATTACCTCACGCTGAGCAGCACTCCCCCTACTGTATTACCTCACGCTGAGCAGCACTCCCCCTACTGTATTACCTCACGCTGAGCAGCACTCCCCCTACTGTATTACCTCACGCTCCCCCTGTATTACCTCACGCTAAGCAGCACTCCCCCCTGCAGCACTCCCCTACTGTATTACCTCACGCTGAGCAGCACTCCCTCTACTGTATTACCTCACGCTGAGCAGCACTCCCCTACTGTATTACCTCACGCTGAGCAGCACTCCCCCTACTGTATTACCTCACGCTGAGCAGCACTCCCCCTACTGTATTACCTCACGCTGAGCAGCACTCCCTCTACTGTATTACCTCACGCTGAGCAGCACTCCCTCTACTGTATTACCTCACGCTGAGCAGCACTCCCCCTACTGTATTACCTCACGCTGAGCAGCACTCCCTCTACTGTATTACCTCACGCTGAGCAGCACTCCCTCTACTGTATTACCTCACGCTGAGCAGCACTCCCTCTACTGTATTACCTCAAGCTGAGCAGCACTCCCTCTACTGTATTACCTCAAGCTGAGCAGCACTCCCCCTACTGTATTACCTCACGCTGAGCAGCACTCCCTCTACTGTATTACCTCACGCTGAGCAGCACTGAGAAGCAGCTAACGGTAGTAACTAGCCAGTTGGATCTATTGACTTACTATTGACCTACGACCTACGCACACTACAATGGGTAGTGTAGGCTGGTAACCACGGCAACAGTAACACAGCATGTATTTATTAACGTATCAAGATAAAACATTGTAGTCCGGCAACATATGAGATGGGAATGGGCAACGCGTGAGATGGGAATGGGCAACGCGTGAGATGGGAATGGGCAACGCGTGGAGATGGGAATGGGCAACGCGTGGGATGGGAATGGGCAACGCGTGAGATGGGAATGGGCAACGCGTGAGATGGGAATGGGCAACGCGTGAGATGGGAATGGGCAACGCGTGAGATGGGAATGGGCAACGCGTGGGATGGGAATGGGCAACGCGTGGGATGGGAGACGCGTGAGATGGGAATGGGCAACGCGTGAGATGGGAATGGGCAACGCGTGAGATGGGAATGGGCAACGCGTGAGATGGGAATGGGCAACGCGTGAGATGGGAATGGGCAACGCGTGAGATGGGAATGGGCAACGCGTGGATGGGAATGGGCAACGCGTGGGATGGGAATGGGCAGCGCGTGGGATGGGAATGGGCAACGCGTGAGATGGGAATGGGCAACATTGCATTCGAAGACGGAGTGTATTTTTCTTTCTTTTTCGCTTCAGCTCAAATAATGGCCGCCATTGATTGCAAGAAAACTTTCTTAATTTTTGTTACGTGGTTGTGTCATATTTCTTTGCGTACTTTCCTTTGAAGCATCGATGCATGCTTCAAAATATCTACAAACGGAGAACGCATTCAAGAAGCGCCCTCCATGCTCCACGTTTCGCATACTTTGTTTTAGACTCGTATTTCCAACCCTCCCCGTACTCCCAATTTGCGTACTCTGAGCAGTGTAGTAGGCATTTTGAGAAACACCTCACGGCCTTTGGTGTATGTATGTCTGTGTGAGTGTGGGTTCAAACCCCGGTCCTACTGTTTCTACTTCTTAATACTTCCTGTCTCTATCCACTAATAAAAAGTACAAATGTAAGAATATTCGTGCCATCCTTAGGGTTTTTCTATCAATAATAAGGCACAAATAGATTGGATGTGTATAGCACAGTTAAAATTAAATAGTGAAAGTGAGATACACACCTCATCCATCACTTGGTTCTGCCTCTAGAGCCCCCATCACTGGTGGAGAGACCCGAGAGCCAGACCCGTCCCAGGGCTGGCACTGCCCGCTTCGTGTGCCAGGCTCAGGGGGTGCCCCCGCCACGCATCACCTGGCTGAAGAACGGAGAGGAGGTGCACCTGAACGGCAGGATCAAGATGTACAACAGGTACTGTTACACCTGAACAACTCCGTACTGAAGATCAAATTTACACTTCACATTTTAAAATGGGATATTCAAAGAAAAGAGAAACCCCGAACACTGCTCTCCTGCTCATATCACTTTGTTTATTGAACGTGTCGGCCACATAGTGTTCCCTCGGAGGGTTTCTTTTTTTTTTTATGATATCATCACATTATTTCCACGCACCTGCAACAAAAATTTAAATTTAGATTAAAAATAAATAAATAAATGTAATCGTCCACTCAATATGAACATGTGTCTTTGACTTCACAATAACACGATTGACATAAAGAAAACGTTTAATTAAAACATGTCAACGTGTCAGTCAAATGATCTCCTGCAATGGTTTGTTGTGATAATAGTGAAGATGTTCTCGTCAAATCGAATGGTATTTGTCAAATGCGTCGAATACAACAGGTGTAGTAGACCTTACAGGTGTAGTAGACCTTACAGGTGTAGTAGACCTTACAGGTGTAGTAGACCTTACAGGTGTAGTAGACCTTACAGGTGTAGTAGACCTTACAGGTGTAGTAGACCTTACAGTGAAATGCTGAATACTACAGGTGTAGTAGACCTCACAGTGAAATGCTGAATACAACAGGTGTAGTAGACCTTACAGTGAAATGCTGAATACAACAGGTGTAGTAGACCTCACAGTGAAATGCTGAATACAACAGGTGTAGTAGACCTTACAGGTGTAGTAGACCTTACAGGTGTAGTAGACCTTACAGGTGTAGTAGACCTTACAGGTGTAGTAGACCTTACAGTGAAATGCTGAATACTACAGGTGTAGTAGACCTCACAGTGAAATGCTGAATACTACAGGTGTAGTAGACCTCACAGTGAAATGCTGAATACAACAGGTGTAGTAGACCTTACAGTGAAATGCTGAATACAACAGGTGTAGTAGACCTCACAGTGAAATGCTGAATACAACAGGTGTAGTAGACCTTACAGGTGTAGTAGACCTTACAGGTGTAGTAGACCTTACAGGTGTAGTAGACCTTACAGGTGTAGTAGACCTTACAGTGAAATGCTGAATACAACAGGTGTAGTAGACCTTACAGTGAAATGCTGAATACAACAGGTGTAGTAGACCTCACAGTGAAATGCTGAATACAACAGGTGTAGTAGACCTTACAGGTGTAGTAGACCTTACAGGTGTAGTAGACCTCACAGTGAAATGCTGAATACAACAGGTGTAGTAGATTTAAGCTTGCTGGCATTGTACACATACCATTAATAAAGACTATACCGAAGTTCATGACTCTGTTTCCCTCCACAGTAAACTGGTGATCACTCAGATCACAACGGAGGATGATGCCATCTACCAGTGTGTGGCGGAGAACGAACAGGGCAGCGTTCTGTCCCTGGCACGCCTCATCGTGGTGATGTCTGAGGACCGGCCCAGCACTCCCAGGAACATCCACGCTGAAACCATCTCCTCCTCAGCCATCCTACTGGCCTGGGAGAGACCCATCTACAACGCTGACAAAGTCATCGCTTATTCTGTTCACTACATGAAGGCTGAAGGTAGGAGTAAAGACGGGGTGATGGAGTAAAGACGGGGTGATGGAGTAAAGACGGGGTGATGGAGTAAAGACGGGGTGATGGAGTAAAGACGGGGTGATGGAGTAAAGACTGGGTGATGGAGTAGTAAAGACGGGGTGATGGAGGAGTAGACGGGGTGGGGTGATGGAGGAGTAGACGGGGTGGGGTGATGGAGGAGTAAAGACTGGGTGATGGAGGAGTAAAGACGGGGTGATGGAGTAAAGACGGGGTGATGGGAGGACGGGGTGGGGTGATGGAAGACGGGGTGATGGAGGAGTAAAGACGGGGTGATGGAGGAGTAAAGACTGGGTGATGGAGGAGTAAAGACGGGGTGATGGAGGAGTAAAGACGGGGTGATGGAGGAGTAGACGGGGTGATGGAGGAGTAGACGGGGTGATGGAGGAGTAGACGGGGTGATGGAGGGGTAGACACGGGGTGATGGAGGGGTAGACACGGGGTGATGGAGGGGTAGACACGGGGTGATGGAGGGGTAGACACGGGGTGATGGAGGGGTAGACACGGGGTGATGGAGGGGTAGACACGGGGTGATGGAGGAGGGGTAAAGACGGGGTAGATGGAGAAATTACAGGATATGACAAAAGTAATGTTCACAAGCCACAAATCTCTGTTCGCCCTCGAAAAATAGATGATTCCTCTCTCTCATAAATTTTATAGACAATTAATGTAGACAATTAAAATATGGTTTGATTATGTGTCTAATGAAATCACTGGGGAGCATTACAGAGTTGTGGACATAGCTTTTTTTCCAAACAATCCTAAAATGTGTTCTTGTTGTTCCAATATGTTACAGGCAACGATTGGTCACTGAGAAATGTTGAAAATGGTTATTGAACTTTTTGAACTTCACAATGAAGGTATTGAAAGGAGTGAAAAGGGGAGTCCAGTCCACCTCAATAGGTAATGGAGGCGGGCAGGCAGCGCTCTAACTTCTACGGCTCTAGTAGTCTAACGTGTGACCAGCTTTCCTTGGAGGCCATCTGTTGTAGCCAATGCTGAGGTCAAGGTTTTATCAGGAAGAATGGCAAGCTCACCGAAATAAGCCATGGCCTGCCAATGTCCGCCCTCAACCTTCTCAACCTCTTGCTGCATGCTCTTAAAGGAACAGGACACCGTTTTTCAAGTGTCGTAAGCTTGGATGGCCTTGAAATAGGATTTAGGGAATAGAATTTAGGGAATAGGATTTAGACAATAGATTTAGGATTTACTGTAGGGAATAGGAATTAGGATTTATGGAATAGGATTTAGGGAATAGAATTTAGACAATAGATTTAGGACTTACTGTAGGGAATAGGAATTAGGATTTATGGAATAGGATTTAGGGAATAGGATTTAGGAAATAGGATTTAGGAAATAGGATTTAGGACTAAGGAAATAGGATTTAGGGAATAGGACTTAAGGAATAGGATTTAGGAATAGGACTTAAGGAATAGGATGTAGGAATTTAGGGAATAGGATTTAGGGAATAGGATTAGGGAATAGGATTTAGAATTTAGGGAATATGACTTAGAATTTAGGCAATAGGATTTAGGGAATAGGATTTAGGCAATAGGCCTTAACAAATTCTTCTGTACGCCACATTTCCTGTGGCCGCCGGACGGACGGGGATTTGGTGCTGGGCTCTTCCCTCTTTGCTCGCCGCTACTGAGGGAATCCTGGTTAGTTTATTTTCCTCCGCTTAGCAATTCAACGGGTTGTCTGATCTGAGGACGTAGTCAAAGTGAATGGAGTGTGAGCCGGGCGCCCGGGCTCACCTTCTCAATCCGGTTCAGGTCGGCGGTCGGAGCTCCGCGGCCCAAACCTAACCCCCAGTGCTACCCCGGGAATGTTACATGTGTAACGTATGGGAAAGGAAGGACGCACGGGGGAGAGGAGAGCGAGCCGAGGCCCCCTCTCAACACTCCCACCGAGGCGTCCTGGTCTGCACTTAGCGGGACGAAGTCCGCAAGGAGGCGGCCTGCGACTGCCGCGGAAACCCGGAGGTTCCGATTGATGGCAAAGTGACCCTCAGACAGGCGTAGCCCCAGGAGGAACCCAGGAAGAACCTGGGGCTGCAAGGTGTTTTCGAAGTGTTGATGGTCAATGTGTCGGAGTGCTAGAGAGGACCCTAGAGGCGTCACTACAGACCCGGGTTTGATCTCTATCACAACCTGCCGTTATCGGGAGTCCCATAGGACGGCATATATTTGGCCCAGCATCGTCCGTGTTAGGGCAGTGTTTGGCCGGGGTAACCCACTGTTCCTAGACCAGTTAACCCACTGTTCCTAGGCCGGTTAACCCACTGTTCCTAGGCCGGTTAACCCACTGTTCCTAGGCCGGTTAACCCACTGTTCCTAGGCCAGTTAACCCACTGTTCCTAGGCCAGTTAACCCACTGTTCCTAGGCCGGTTAACCCACTGTTCCTAGACCAGTTAACCCACTGTTCCTAGACCAGTTAACCCACTGTTCCTAGACCGGTTAACCCACTGTTCCTAGACCGGTTAACCCACTGTTCCTAACCCAGGACCAGTTAACCCACTGTTCCTAGACCAGTTAACCCACTGTTCCTAGACCAGTTAACCCACTGTTCCTAGACCAGTTAACCCACTGTTCCTAGACCAGTTAACCCACTGTTCCTAGACCAGTTAACCCACTGTTCCTAGACCAGTTAACCCACTGTTCCTAGACCAGTTAACCCACTGTTCCTAGACCAGTTAACCCACTGTTCCTAGACCAGTTAACCCACTGTTCCTAGACCAGTTAACCCACTGTTCCTAGACCAGTTAACCCACTGTTCCTAGACCAGTTAACCCACTGTTCCTAGACCAGTTAACCCACTGTTCCTAGACCAGTTAACCCACTGTTCCTAGACCAGTTAACCCACTGTTCCTAGACCAGTTAACCCACTGTTCCTAGACCAGTTAACCCACTGTTCCTAGACCAGTTAACCCACTGTTCCTAGACCAGTTAACCCACTGTTCCTAGACCAGTTAACCCACTGTTCCTAGACCAGTTAACCCACTGTTCCTAGACCAGTTAACCCACTGTTCCTAGACCAGTTAACCCACTGTTCAGCATCGGCCGGGGTAGGGCAGTGTTTGGCCGGGGGTAGGGCAGTGTTTGGCCGGGGGTAGGGCAGTGTTTGGCCGGGGGTAGGGCAGTGTTTGGCCGGGGGTAGGGCAGTGTTTGGCCGGGGGTAGGGCAGTGTTTGGCCGGTAGGTCATCATTGGAAATAAGAATTTCTTCTTAACTGACTTGTCTAGTTAAATAAAGGTAAAATAAAACATTTAAATAGGATTTAGTACTTAGGGAATAGGACTTAGGGAATAGGACTTAGGGAATAGGACTTAGGGAATAGGACGTATTACTTAGGGAATAGGTTCTTACGACTTTGGGAATAGGATTTATTACTTAGGGAATTGGAATTATTGAATAGGACTTATTCCTTAGGGAATAGGATTTAGGGAATCTGATTTATTACTTAGGGAAAAGGACTTTGGATTTAGGGAATAGCACCTTGGATTTAGGGAATAGGATTCAGGAGTTAGGGAATAGGACGTATTACTTAGGGAATAGGAATTATTGAATAGGACTTATTACTTAGGGAAAAGGACTTAGGGAATATGACTTATTCCTTAGGGAATAGGATGACATTGAAACAACAATAATAGCTGACAGTTGCTAAAAATACGGTTTAAAAAGGGGATGCAGACTAAAGTAAACGTTTTTTTTCTTTAACTCCTTGTCATTTGGTTTGGACTGTTTGAGGCCTGTGGGCAGGAAAGACGTGTTACAGGTTAGGACTGTTTGAGGCCTGTGGGCAGGAAAGACGTGTTACAGGTTAGGACTGTTTGAGGCCTGTGGGCAGGAAAGACGTGTTACAGGTTAGGACTGTTTGAGGCCTGTGGGTAGGAAAGACGTGTTACAGGTTAGGACTGTTTGAGGCCTGTGGGCAGGAAAAGACAGGTTAGGACTGTTTGAGGCCTGTGGGTAGGAAAGTTACAGGTTAGGACTGTTTGAGGCCTGTGGGCAGGAAAGACGTGTTACAGGTTAGGACTGTTTGAGGCCTGTGGGTAGGAAAGACGTGTTACAGGTTAGGACTGTTTGAGGCCTGTGGGTAGGAAAGACGTGTTACAGGTTAGGACTGTTTGAGGCCTGTGGGCAGGAAAGACGTGTTACAGGTTAGGACTGTTTGAGGCCTGTGGGCAGGAAAGACGTGTTACAGGTTAGGACTGTTTGAGGCCTGTGGGTAGGAAAGACGTGTTACAGGTTAGGACTGTTTGAGGCCTGTGGGTAGGAAAGACGTGTTACAGGTTAGGACCGTTTGAGGCCTGTGGGCAGGAAAGACGTCACAGGTTAGGACTGTTTGAGGCCTGTGGGTAGGAAAGACGTGTTACAGGTTAGGACTGTTTGAGGCCTGTGGGCAGGAAAGACGTGTTACAGGTTAGGACTGTTTGAGGCCTGTGGGTAGGAAAGACGTGTTACAGGTTAGGACTGTTTGAGGCCTGTGGGTAGGAAAGACGTGTTACAGGTTAGGACTGTTTGAGGCCTGTGGGTAGGAAAGACGTGTTACAGGTTAGGACTGTTTGAGGCCTGTGGGTAGGAAAGACGTGTTACAGGTTAGGACTGTTTGAGGCCTGTGGGTAGGAAAGACGTGTTACAGGTTAGGACTGTTTGAGGCCTGTGGGTAGGAAAGACGTGTTACAGGTTAGGACTGTTTGAGGCCTGTGGGTAGGAAAGACGTGTTACAGGTTAGGACTGTTTGAGGCCTGTGGGTAGGAAAGACGTGTTACAGGTTAGGACTGTTTGAGGCCTGTGGGTAGGAAAGACGTGTTACAGGTTAGGACTGTTTGAGGCCTGTGGGTAGGAAAGACGTGTTACAGGTTAGGACTGTTTGAGGCCTGTGGGTAGGAAAGACGTGTTACAGGTTAGGACTGTTTGAGGCCTGTGGGTAGGAAAGACGTGTTACAGGTTAGGACTGTTTGAGGCCTGTGGGTAGGAAAGACGTCACAGGTTAGGACTGTTTGAGGCCTGTGGGCAGGAAAGACGTGTTACAGGTTAGGACTGTTTGAGGCCTGTGGGTAGGAAAGACGTGTTACAGGTTAGGACTGTTTGAGGCCTGTGGGCAGGAAAGACGTGTCACAGGTTAGGACTGTTTGAGGCCTGTGGGCAGGAAAGACGTGTCACAGGTTAGGACTGTTTGAGGCCTGTGGGCAGGAAAGACGTCACAGGGAATGTGACTCTGCTCTGTATTAGTTCAATGTTGACAGAAAATCTGAGGGGCAAGAAGACTGTTAGCAGAAAGACTAGTATACCCAAACAGTAAAACCAACTTGTTTACATACCACAGGGTTTGAAGATATTCATCTCTGGTCTTTTATATCTATTTTATTCATCTATTTGTCATTCATTTCAACAGTTGAGTCCCCTTATCTCCCTTTCAAGGGATCTTTACATTTGAGGCATCTTCCTTGTGACACGTTACATTAAAACTTTTTCATTTTCTCTCCTATCCATTCCCAGGCCTAAACAATGAGGAATACCAGGTGGTGATTGGCAACGACACGACCAGCTACATTATAGATGACCTGGAGCCAGCCTGGAACTACTCTTTCTACATGGTGGCCTATATGCCGATGGGAGCTAGCCGTATGTCTGACCAAGTCTGTCAACACACTCTGGAGGACGGTGAATAAGGACATACAAGCAGACTGTTGTCATGTAGACTGTTGTCATGTAGACTGTTGTCATGTAGACTGTTGTCATGTAGACTGTTGTCATGTAGACTGTTGTCTGTCATGTAGACTGTTGTCATGCCAATGAATAGAATGGAATGGAATGGAATTGAGCCGATAACAGGGATTCTCAACTGCTCCTTTCTGTAACTCACTTCATCACTTGATTTGACAGTGTGAATGATTGTGTGGGTTTTATGTTTAACTACATTGCATTCAGACTGTGCAGAATCACTGATCTACAAATCATCCCAAATAACTGCTCAATATTGGGATTAAGGTTAGAGATTCTGCGCACTCGACTTGTCTCGAACTGATCCATTCAAACACGGTTGAATGTCTCCTCCAGTGCCCCTGCGTACCCCAGAGCTCAGCCTGACCAGCCACAGCCCTACAGACATCCAGGTTTTGTGGCAGCCTCTACCAACCAAACTGTCCCGTGGGCACATCTGGGCCTATCGTCTGTCCTACCGTACAGCTGCAGACGACATGGTTCTGTCTGTGGAGCTGGCCCAAAACAACACCCAGTACCTCCTGGGAGACCTTCAGCCTGATACCGTCTACCTGCTCCGGATCGCTGCAGCCACCAGGGTGGGGTGGTGTGAACCCTCCTCCTGGACCTCCCACCGCACTCCCAAAACCTCCAGCATCAAAGGTAACCAACATCACATCCTAACCCTCACCCAAAACCTCCAGCATCAAAGGTAACCAACATCACATCCTAACCCTCACCCAAAACCTCCAGCATCAAAGGTAACTAACATCACATCCTAACCCTCACCCTAAACCAGCATCAAAGGTAACTAACATCACATCCTAACCCTCACCCTAAACCAGTATCAATGGTAACCAACATCACATCCTAACCCTCACCCTAAACCTCCAGCATCAAAGGTAACTAACATCACATCCTAACCCTCACCCAAAACCTCCAACATCAAAGGTAACCAACATCACATCCTAACCCTCACCCAAAACCTCCAGCATCAAAGGTAACCAACATCACATCCTAACCCTCACCCAAAACCTCCAGCATCAAAGGTAACCAACATCACATCCTAACCCTCACCCAAAACCTCCAGCATCAAAGGTAACCAACATCACATCCTAACCCTCACCCAAAACCTCCAGCATCAAAGGTAACTAACATCACATCCTAACCCTCACCCTAAACCAGTAACCAACATATCAATGGTAAACCTCCAGCATCAACATCACATCCTAACCCTCACCCTAAACCTCCAGCATCAAAGGTAACTAACATCACATCCTAACCCTCACCCAAAACCTCCAACATCAAAGGTAACCAACATCACATCCTAACCCTCACCCAAAACCTCCAGCATCAAAGGTAACCAACATCACATCCTAACCCTCACCCAAAACCTCCAGCATCAAAGGTAACTAACATCACATCCTAACCCTCACCCAAAACCAGCATCAAAGGTAACTAACATCACACAGCAAAGTTTTCAGAAACGTATTCTATTCTTATTTACAAAAAAGTGACTCCAAAATGACACAATTTAAGATTAATTTCTAATGCATTTTAACAGACTCTATTCTTCAGTGATTTACAGAAGCAATTAGGGGTTAAGTGCCTTGCTTAAGGGCGCATCAACAGATTTTTCTTCATCATCCTCTTCATACCTGTTCTCCTTCCTGTGTCCATCATCATCCTCTTCGTACCTGTTCTCCTTCCTGTGTCCATCATCATCCTCTTCGTACCTGTTCTCCTTCCTGTGTCCATCATCCTCTTCGTATCTGTTCTCCTTCCTGTGTCCTTCATCGTCCTCTTCGTACCTGTTCTCCTTCCTGTGTCCTTCATCGTACCTGTTCTCCTTCCTGTGTCCTTCATCTTCGTACCTGTCCTCCTTCCTGTGTATCTCGCCCTCTTCTCTGTTCTCCTTCCTGTGTCCTTCATCGTCCTCTTCGTACCTGTTCTCCTTCCTGTGTCCTTCATCGTCCTCTTCGTACCTGTTCTCCTTCCTGTGTCCTTCTGTTCTCCTTCCTGTCTTCATCGTCCTCTTCGTACCTGTTCTCCTTCCTGTGTCCTTCATCGTCCTCTTCGTACCTGTTCTCCTTCCTGTGTCCTTCATCGTCCTCTTCGTACCTGTTCTCCTTCCTGTGTCCTTCATCGTCCTCTTCGTACCTGTTCTCCTTCCTGTGTCCTTCATCGTCCTCTTCGTACCTGTTCTCCTTCCTGTGTCCTTCATCGTCCTCTTCGTACCTGTTCTCCTTCCTGTGTCCTTCATCGTCCTCTTCGTACCTGTTCTCCTTCCTGTGTCCTTCATCGTCCTCTTCGTCCTCTTACCTGTTCTCCTTCCTGTGTGTCCCTTCATCCTGTGTCCTTCATCTTCGTACCTGTTCTCCTTCCTGTGTCCTTCATCGTCCTCTTCGTACCTGTTCTCCTTCCTGTGTCCTTCATCGTCCTCTTCGTACCTGTTCTCCTTCCTGTGTCCTTCATCGTCCTCTTCGTACCTGTTCTCCTTCCTGTGTCCTTCATCGTCCTCTTCGTACCTGTTCTCCTTCCTGTGTCCTTCATCGTCCTCTTCGTACCTGTTCTCCTTCCTGTGTCCTTCATCGTCCTCTTCGTACCTGTTCTCCTTCCTGTGTCCTTCATCGTCCTCTTCGTACCTGTTCTCCTTCCTGTGTCCTTCATCGTCCTCTTTGTACCTGTTCTCCTTCCTGTGTCCATCATCGTCCTCTTCGTACCTGTTCTCCTTCCTGTGTCCATCATCCTCTTCGTACCTGTTCTCCTTCCTGTGTCCTTCATCATCCTCTTCGTACCTGTTCTCCTTCCTGTGTCCCCACAGTGCCACCTGCCCCACTGCTGCAGCAACTGGAGCCTCTCAACTGCACCTCCATCTTGGTTCGATGGCAGCCATCTCCAGGCTCCGTGGTCGTCCAGGGTTACCGGCTCTGTTACCATGAGGGTCAACCAGAACAGCCCTGCATCCAGCTCCAGCCTGAGGACACAGAATATACCATCAGTGGTCTGGGTAAGTGATGATTAGATATAGGTATAGATACTGTAGGTATAGATACTGTAGGTATAGTTTGGGTAGAGGCAGAGGTGGGCAGAGGCGGGCAGAGTTTTGAGTGGCTTTTGGGACATCAACAGGTTATAAAGGGAAGAATCAGATATTTTTCAATATGTAGTGACATCTTTTAGTGTTCCCTTTCTCTCGGTCTGTCCCCGATCAATATGGGCTCTCCTAAACAGACCTCCCTGTCCAGTCCCAAGTTCCTCCCCCGATCCCTCTCCATCCATAGCCTGGTCCCAGATCTGTTTGTGCTTTCTTACCAACTCCTATGGTCATTATCACATTTGGTTTCACAATGATCACAATGAGAAGACAACACCAACAGATCTGGGACCAGGCTAGTCCCCTCCTCAGTGGCTCTCCATCCCCTCCCCAGTGTTGTGTGAGCAGCAAAGCCTCCAAGAGATTAGAGGTCAGGGCCCAGATGTCCTCCCCACCACTGTTTCCCATGGATCTCATCCCTGGCCTGCATACATTATCACTGGCTATTGTGCTATAGCTGTGCTATTGTGCTATAGCTGCAGGGACGCTGGGCCAGAGCTGCCCTATGACACCCTATACACCAACCCCCCCACCCGTAACCCTGACTAGCACCCCCTCTACAGCTGGCCAGAGCTGCTCTAAAACACCCTGGCCACCAACCCCACCACCCCACCCGTAACCCTGACTAGCACCCCTTCTACAGCTGGGCAGTGGGACGTTACCATCACACCCCGCAGCCCCCTGGGATTGGCCAGAGCTGGACAGACCTATGACCTATGGTCGTGAGACATTGGACTTGGATAAGAGAATCGCCATGTCTGCCCCCCCCATTACACAATGGCCTGCTGTCTGTGTTGTCCATGTATATAGTGATGGCCTGCTGTCTGTGTTGTCCATGTATATAGTGATGGCCTGCTGTCTGTGTTGTCCATGTATATAGTGATGGCCTGCTGTCTGTGTTGTCCATGTATATAGTGATGGCCTGCTGTCTGTGTTGTCCATGTATATAGTGATGGCCTGCTGTCTGTGTTGTCCATGTATATAGTGATGGCCTGCTGTCTGTGTTGTCCATGTATATAGTGATGGAGGGGCAGCCAGGTGGAGGGTAGGTAGAAGGGTGGAGGGGGCAGCCAGGTGGAGGGTAGGTAGAAGGGTGGAGGGGGCAGCCAGGTGGAGGGTAGATAGATGGGTAGAAGGGTGGAGGGTAAGATGGGTGGAGGGGCAGCCAGGAGGAGGGTAGGTAGAGGGGTGAAGGGGAGCCAGGTGGAGGGTAGGTAGAGGGGTGAAGGGGCAGCCAGGAGGAGGGTAGGTAGAAGGGTGGAGGGGGCAGCCAGGAGGAGGGTAGGTAGAAGGGTGGAGGGGCAGCCGGGTGGAGGGGCAGCCAGGTGGAGGGTAGGTAGAAGGGTGGAGGGGGCAGCCAGGTGGAGGGGCAGCCAGGTGGAGGGTAGGTAGAAGGGTGGAGGGGCAGCCAGGTGGAGGGTAGGTAGAAGGGTGGAGGGGTGGAGGGGGCAGCCAGGAGGAGGGTAGGTAGAGGGGTGAAGGGGAGCCAGGTGGAGGGTAGGTAGAGGGGTGAAGGGGCAGCCAGGTGGAGGGTAGGTGGAGGGTGGAGGAGGCAGCCAGGAGGAGGGTAGGTGGAGGGGTGGAGGAGGCAGCCAGGAGGAGGGTAGGTAGAAGGGTGGAGGGGGCAGCCAGGAGGAGGGTAGGTAGAAGGGTGGAGGGGCAGCCGGGTGGAGGGGCAGCCAGGTGGAGGGTAGGTAGAAGGGTGGAGGGGGCAGCCAGGTGGAGGGTAGGTAGAAGGGTGGAGGGGTGGAGGGGGCAGCCAGGAGGAGGGTAGGTAGAAGGGTGGAGGGGCAGCCGGGTGGAGGGTAGGTAGAAGGGTGGAGGGGGCAGCCGGGTGGAGGGTAGGTAGAAGGGTGGCGGGGGCAGCCAGGTGGAGGGTAGGTAGAAGGGTGGAGGGGGCAGCCAGGTGGAGGGTAGGTAGAAGGTTGGAGGGGGCAGCCAGGTGGAGGGTAGGTGGAGGAGGCAGCCAGGTGGAGGGTAGGTAGAAGGGTGGAGGGGCAGCCAGGTGGAGGGTAGGAGGGTAGATAGAAGGGTGGAGGGGCAGCCAGGTGGAACAGAAGTTACTGAGGAGTTGAAACAAAGGGGCCCTTCTCTCCATCCCTCTCCTCTCTTTTCTCCTCTCCTCTCCTCTCCATCCACTCCTCCTTTCTCCACTCCTCTCCTCTCCATCCACTCCTCCTTTCTCCACTCCTCTCCTCTCCATCCACTCCTCCTCTTTTCTCCTCTCTTCTCCTCTCCCACAATCCTGAAGCCCAGATTCCTTCTGTGACCCCTGACCCTAGTCACCCCTCCCCCTGGTCCCAGGGGCCCTGGATCCCAGCAGCTGAATGCTCCCCCTGGCCCCCTGCCCCAACCTGGCCCCCCTTCCCCAGCCGAGCCCCTGGCCCCCCTGCCCCAGCCGAGCCCCCTGGCCCCCCATGCCCCAGCCGAGCCCCCTGGCCCCCTGCCCCAACCGAGCCCCCTGGCCACCATTCCCCACCAGCACACAACGGACCTGGACACACCACCTCCCTCCACCCCTCTCCACTGGTCAATACCCAGAACCTAACCTTTCACACCAAGAGACCTGAAACGAATCCTTAATGCTCCTTTAAATACAGCATTATTTACAAGGTGGTGTCCATGACGTTGGTGGGTTTCAAAGTGAAAGACGATGAATTCAATTGCACAGTTTTTAAGCCAAAGGGTACTAACTTGTTTTAACTATATAAACCATGTTTGATATTTTGTCTATTTCCTACCAATAATTTATCTGAATTGATTTGTTGCAGGATCCTACTCATGTGGTTAGCAGAGGTTGGGTCATAAAGTAAACAGAAATTGCAATCCCAATTTTCATCAATGCTTTTCAATGAGAGAACTGAAATTTGAGTTTACTTCCTGAAATGAATGAATTGAAATGGAACTGCCCCCAGCCATGGTGGTTATATACAACTAGTTAAAATAGTTCTATAAACAAAACAGTCCCATACAACTAGTTAAAATAGTTCTATAAACAAAACAGTCCTATACACCTAGTTAAAATAGTTCTATAAACAAAACAGTCCCATACAACTAGTTAAAATAGTTCTATAAACAAAACAGTCCTATACACCTAGTTAAAATAGTTCTATAAACAAAACAGTCCTATACAACTAGTTAAAATAGTTCTATAAACAAAACAGTCCTAGAAAGACCTAATTTCACCCCCCCCCTCTTTCAGCTGGCCTTTTCACAGCTGCTGTTTCTACTGTTTATATGGTATAGCACCGTATAGCACAGCCTAGTGGCCATGTTCTCCTCTGTAAAGAGTTGACTTTGCAGTAGCAGCATGGATGTAAGTCAGCACTAGTTCATCTAGCAGAGCACGAGGACTCCATGTTTCAGTAGATCATTTATGGATGAAGAGACAGTCAGCACTGTCTGTTACGGGGTTCAGTAGAAACTCTTCTGTTTCTGAAGGTCGACAGGCAGACTGTGGGTTCATTCTAAAGCTCTCTCCTCTCTGCTCTGCGACAAGATATGAAAGAGACGGGTCAAGGGGCACACGGGAGAGCCTCTCTGTGTGGATAGGGTACACACAGCAGAAACCAAGGCGGTAACGTTACCCTCCAGCGCTTAACTGTCATCCTAATCTGTTGGAGACTAGTCCTGAAAAAGGAAACTTGAAATCAGATCTGCTTTAGCCGATATCCGCATAGAGGTCGGAGGTGAAACTGCATTAGAGCTGTCAAATCCACAAGCGGCTCCCTCCATTATACCTAAAGCGGACATTGCTATTGGCTGCACGGAGTCGCAATAAGAGAAATCCCATGCAGCCTTGAACACTGGACTGTGAGATGTAATCTACTCCTCCATTAGGATGATAGATGATATATGTAATCTACACCTCTATTATGATGACAGATGTAATCTACTCCTCCGTTAGGATGATAGATGTAATCTACTCCTCCGTTAGGATGACAGATGTAATCTACTCCTCCGTTAGGATGACACATGTAATCTACTCCTCCGTTAGGATGACAGATGTAATCTACTCCTCCGTTAGGATGACACATGTAATCTACTCCTCCGTTAGGATGACACATGTAATCTACTCCTCCGTTAGGATGACACATGTAATCTACTCCTCCGTTAGGATGACACATGTAATCTACTCCTCCGTTAGGATGACACATGTAATCTACTCCTCCGTTAGGATGACACATGTAATCTACTCCTCCGTTAGGATGACACATGTAATCTACTCCTCCGTTAGGATGACACATGTAATCTACTCCTCCGTTAGGATGACACATGTAATCTACTCCTCCGTTAGGATGACACATGTTAATCTAATCTACTCCTCCGTTAGGATGACACATGTAATCTACTCCTCCGTTAGGATGACACATGTAATCTACTCCTCCGTTAGGATGACACATGTAATCTACTCCTCCGTTAGGATGACACATGTAATCTACTCCTCCGTTAGGATGACACATGTAATCTACTCCTCCGTTAGGATGACACATGTAATCTACTCCTCCGTTAGGATGACACATGTAATCTACTCCTCCGTTAGGATGACACATGTAATCTACTCCTCCGTTAGGATGACACATGTAATCTACTCCTCCGTTAGGATGACACATGTAATCTACTCCTCCGTTAGGATGACACATGTAATCTACTCCTCCGTTAGGATGACACATGTAATCTACTCCTCCGTTAGGATGACATGTAACATGTAATCTACTCCTCCGTTAGGATGACACATGTAATCTACTCCTCCGTTAGGATGACACATGTAATCTACTCCTCCTCCGTTAGGATGACACATGTAATCTACTCCTCCGTTAGGATGACACATGTAATCTACTCCTCCGTTAGGATGACACATGTAATCTACTCCTCCGTTAGGATGACACATGTAATCTACTCCTCCGTTAGGATGACACATGTAATCTACTCCTCCGTTAGGATGACACATGTAATCTACTCCTCCGTTAGGATGACACATGTAATCTACTCCTCCGTTAGGATGACACATGTAATCTACTCCTCCGTTAGGATGACACATGTAATCTACTCCTCCGTTAGGATGACACATGTAATCTACTCCTCCGTTAGGATGACACATGTAATCTACTCCTCCGTTAGGATGACACATGTAATCTACTCCTCCGTTAGGATGACACATGTAATCTACTCCTCCGTTAGGATGACACATGTAATCTACTCCTCCGTTAGGATGACACATGTAATCTACTCCTCCGTTAGGATGACACATGTAATCTACTCCTCCGTTAGGATGACACATGTAATCTACTGACCTCCGTTAGGATGACACATGTAATCTACTCCTCCGTTAGGATGACACATGTAATCTACTCCTCCGTTAGGATGACACATGTAATCTACTCCTCCGTTAGGATGACACATGTAATCTACTCCTCCGTTAGGATGACACATGTAATCTACTCCTCCGTTAGGATGACACATGTAATCTACTCCTCCGTTAGGTAATCTACTCCTCCGTTAGGATGACACATGTAATCTACTCCTCCGTTAGGATGACACATGTAATCTACTCCTCCGTTAGGATGACACATGTAATCTACTCCTCCGTTAGGATGACACATGTAATCTACTCCTCCGTTAGGATGACACATGTAATCTACTCCTCCGTTAGGATGACACATGTAATCTACTCCTCCGTTAGGATGACACATGTAATCTACTCCTCCGTTAGGATGACACATGTAATCTACTCCTCCGTTAGGATGACACATGTAATCTACTCCTCCGTTAGGATGACACATGTAATCTACTCCTCCGTTAGGATGACACATGTAATCTACTCCTCCGTTAGGATGACACATGTAATCTACTCCTCCGTTAGGATGACACATGTAATCTACTCCTCCGTTAGGATGACACATGTAATCTACTCCTCCGTTAGGATGACACATGTAATCTACTCCTCCGTTAGGATGACACATGTTAGGATAATCTGATCTACTCCTCCGTTAGGATGACACATGTAATCTACTCCTCGACACATGTGATCTACTCCTCCGTTAGGATGACACATGTAATCTATCTCCTCCGTTAGGATGACACATGTAATCTACTCCTCCGTTAGGATGACACATGTAATCTACTCCTCCGTTAGGATGACACATGTAATCTACTCCTCCGTTAGGATGACACATGTAATCTACTCCTCCGTTAGGATGACACATGTAATCTACTCCTCCGTTAGGATGACACATGTAATCTACTCCTCCGTTAGGATGACACATGTAATCTACTCCTCCGTTAGGATGACACATGTGATCTACTCCTCCGTTAGGATGACACATGTGATCTACTCCTCCGTTAGGATGACACATGTGATCTACTCCTCCGTTAGGATGACACATGTGATCTACTCCTCCGTTAGGATGACACATGTAATCTACATGTGATCCTCCGTTAGGATGACACATGTGATCTACTCCTCCGTTAGGATGACACATGTGATCTACTCCTCCGTTAGGATGACACATGTAATCTACTCCTCCGTTAGGATGACACATGTAATCTACTCTACTCTCCGTTAGGATGACACATGTAATCTACTCCTCCGTTAGGATGACACATGTGATCTACTCCTGCGTTAGGATGACACATGTGATCTACTCCTGCGTTAGGATGACACATGTGATCTACTCCTGCGTTAGGATGACACATGTGATCTACTCCTGCGTTAGGATGACACATGTGATCTACTCCTGCGTTAGGATGACACATGTGATCTACTCCTGCGTTAGGATGACACATGTAATCTACTCCTGCGTTAGGATGACACATGTAATCTACTCCTGCGTTAGGATGACACATGTAATCTACTCCTGCGTTAGGATGACACATGTAATCTACTCCTGCGTTAGGATGACACATGTAATCTACTCCTGCGTTAGGATGACACATGTAATCTACTCCTGCGTTAGGATGACACATGTAATCTACTCCTGCGTTAGGATGACACATGTAATCTACTCCTGCGTTAGGATGACACATGTAATCTACTCCTGCGTTAGGATGACACATGTAATCTACTCCTGCGTTAGGATGACACATGTAATCTACTCCTGCGTTAGGATGACACATGTAATCTACTCCTGCGTTAGGATGACGGATGACATCTACTCCTCCGTTAGGATGACATCTACTCCTCCGTTAGGATGACGGGTGTCATCTACTCCTCCGTTAGGATGACGGATGTAATCTACTCCTCCGTTAGGATGACATCTACACCTCCGTTAGGATGACGGATGACATCTACTCCTCCGTTAGGATGACGGGTGTCATCTACTCCTCCGTTAGGATGACATCTACACCTCCGTTTAGATGACGGATGACATCTACACCTCCGTTAGGATGACGGATGTAATCTACTCCTCCGTTAGGATGTAATCTACTCCTCCGTTAGGATGGCATCTACACCTCCGTTAGGATGACATCTACACCTCCGTTTAGATGATGGATGACATCTACACCTCCGTTAGGATGACGGATGTAATCTACTCCTCCGTTAGGATGACATCTACACCTCCGTTAGGATGACGGATGACATCTACTCCTCCGTTAGGATGACGGGTGTCATCTACTCCTCCGTTAGGATGACATCTACACCTCCGTTTAGATGACGGATGACATCTACACCTCCGTTAGGATGACGGATGACATCTACACCTCCGTTAGGATGACGGATGACATCTACACCTCCGTTAGGATGACGGATGACATCTACTCCTCCGTTAGGATGACGGGTGTCATCTACTCCTCCGTTAGGATGACATCTACACCTCCGTTTAGATGACGGATGACATCTACACCTCCGTTAGGATGACGGATGTAATCTACTCCTCCGTTAGGATGACATCTACACCTCCGTTAGGATGACGGATGACATCTACTCCTCCGTTAGGATGACGGGTGTCATCTACTCCTCCGTTAGGATGACATCTACACCTCCGTTAGGATGACGGATGACATCTACTCCTCCGTTAGGATGACGGGTGTCATCTACTCCTCCGTTAGGATGACGGGTGTCATCTACTCCTCCGTTAGGATGACATCTACTCCTCCGTTTAGATGATGGATGACATCTACACCTCCGTTTAGATGATGGATGTAATCTACTCCTCCATTAGGATGATAGATGATAGAGGTAATCTACTCCTCCATTAGGATGATAGATGTAATCTACTCCATTAGGATGATAGTTGATAGATGTAATCTACTCCTCCGTTAGGATGACGGATGTAATCTACTCCTCCATTAGGATGATAGATGACAGATGTAATCTACTCCTCCATTAGGATGATAGATGACAGATGTAATCTACTCCTCCATTAGGATGATAGATGTAATCTACTCCTCCATTAGGATGATAGATGATAGATGTAATCTACTCCTCCGTTAGGATGACAGATGTAATCTACTCCTCCAATAGGATGATAGATGTAATCTACTCCTCCATTAGGATGATAGATGATAGATAATCTACTCCTCCGTTAGGATGACAGATGTAATCTACTCCTCCAATAGGATGACAGATGTAATCTACTCCTCCAATAGGATGATAGATGTAATCTACTCCTCCATTAGGATGATAGATGTAATCTACTCTTCCATTAGGATGATAGATGTAATCTACTCCTCCATTAGGATGATAGATGTAATCTACTCCTCCATTAGGATGATAGATGATAGATGTAATCTACACCTCCGTTAGGATGATAGATGTAATCTACTCCTCCATTAGGATGATAGATGTAATCTACTCCTCCATTAGGATGATAGATGATAGATGTAATCTACTCCTCCGTTAGGATGACAGATGTAATCTACTCCTCCAATAGGATGATAGATGTAATCTACTCCTCCAATAGGATGATAGATGTAATCTACTCCTCCATTAGGATGATAGATGATAGATGTAATCTACTCCTCCGTTAGGATGACAGATGTAATCTACTCCTCCAATAGGATGACAGATGTAATCTACTCCTCCAATAGGATGATAGATGTAATCTACTCCTCCATTAGGATGATAGATGTAATCTACTCTTCCATTAGGATGATAGATGTAATCTACTCCTCCATTAGGATGATAGATGTAATCTACTCCTCCATTAGGATGATAGATGATAGATGTAATCTACACCTCCGTTAGGATGATAGATGTAATCTACTCCTCCATTAGGATGATAGATGTAATCTACTCCTCCATTAGGATGATAGATGATAGATGTCATCTACACCTCCGTTTAGATGATGGATGTCATCTACACCTCCGTTTAGATGATGGATGTCATCTACACCTCCATTAGGATGATGGATGTAATCTACTCCTCCGTTAGGATGATGGATGTAATCTACTCCTCCATTAGGTGCTTCTACACCTGCATTGCTTGCTGTTTGGGGTTTTAGGCTGGGTTTCTGTACAGCATTTTGAGATATCAGCTGATGTACGAAGGGCTTTATAAATACATTTGATTGATTGATTGATTGATTGATTGATTGTGACTGATAGTGGACATCTCAGCATTTTGTTAGCCCAGTTGTTTTAAGCTATTATGGTGGTCAGTTGATAATAAACAGAACATTTATTTACACTTATATTATTTATGAATCTACAATTTATTGATTTCCAGACCCAAGGCGGAAGTACCAGGTGAAACTGTTGGCATTAAGCCTCGTAGGAGATGGTTACCAGGCCGACCAGACTCTCAGCACCCCAGGATGTGTATGTAAGTACACAAAGAAATCAGATCAATTCTTACTATTGATCTGTTTCAGCTTCTGTTAATCCTGAATATCTACATTGGCCTCTAACACATCTCCCACTACCATAAAAAAATACTAGACAGCTGAAGGTTAGATTACTTGTTGGTTATTACTGCATTGTCGGAACTAGAAGCACAAGCATTTCGCTACACTCGCATTAACATCTGCTAACCATGTGTATGTGACCAATAAAATTAGATTTGATTAGATTTGAAGCAAGCACACACATTTTCTTCAGGAAATGTACCTTTTCTAGTTGACTAAAAAATGTGTGCGTCTGTGTGTGCGTCTTGTAGCAATCCGAGATCACCCGGTGGCCCAGCCTCCAGCCCCGGACCATGTGAGTGCGGTGGTTAACAGCTCGTCGGCGGTGTACCTGCGTTGGAGCCGTCCTGCCTTCTCCTCTAGGAAGGTTGTTAGCTACACAGCTCGCTGTACACCTGTGGGCCTGATGAACGTATCAGCCATACGCTACATACAGACGTGAGTTCATGCAACAGAACTGCTCAAGTTCAAGACACTGCTCAAGTTCAAGATGTTTATACCTGTATACTGTGGTCTGTTGAGGTAGAAGAATAATATTTTACAACTACTTTAATAGTAAGATTATTACTTTACTACTATGCTATTATCCATTGTCATTTTTCATATCATTGGACATTTATATTACATGTGGTAATTTAGTTCTACACTTAGTTTCTAAGAGACTGAAAATCAAGATTTGTTTTTGACACAGTTGTTGGTTTGAACCTGTCATGATTGTCCTCGTCAGTACCAATCAGAATGTGGTGATACAGGGTCTGGAACCCAACACACGCTATGAGTTAGTGGTGCGTCTCCATGCCGACCAGCTGTCCAGTCCCTGGAGTTCTGTTGTCCATCAGAGGACCCTTCCTGCAGGTGAACAAAAACCATCTTCTGATCTTTCTCTGACTATCATCTCCCCAGGGGTAACCAGGGTAACCAGAGTAACAAGGGCCCTCTATCTATAGATCATGAAGAAGTCTTTTTTTTGTATTAATTAGACATCAACAGTAGCTTCCTTCCAAGTCTACCCCAAGCTGAGCTCCAACCAAGGACCCCTCTGCACACAACAACACTCACCTATCAAAGTCGACCGTACTAGATGACTGACCAAAAGACTTTTAAACTAAAGAGACTCAAAATGGCCCTTTTCTGTTCATCAGCGCCCAGTCGTCCACCTGAAGGTGTGAAGGTGTCTCTGATTGAGGACGGCACAGCCCTGGTTTCCTGGAGGGAACCAGAGGAGAACAACCTGGCAGTGACGCACTACACCATCCTGTACGCCTCACAGAGGGCCTGGCTGGCCGGACACTGGCAAACACTGCAGAGAGATGGTGAGTATGGACACTAGCAAACACTGGAGAGGGAGGGTGAGTATGGACACTGGCAAACACTGTAGAGGGATGGTGAGTATGGACACTGGCAAACACTGCAGAGGGAGGGTGAGTATGGACACTGGCAAATACTGTAGAGGGATGATGAGTGGACACTGGCAAACACTGCAGAGGGAGTGTGAGTATGGACACTGGCAAACACTGTAGAGGGATGGTGAGTATGGACACTGGCAAACACTGTAGAGGGATGGTGAGTATGGACACTGGCAAACACTGTAGAGGGATGGTGAGTATGGACACTGGCAAATACTGTAGAGGGAGGGTGAGTATGGACACTAGCAAACACTGCAGAGGGAGGGTGAGTATGGACACTAGCAAATACTGTAGAGGGAGGGTGAGTATGGACACTGGCAAATACTGTAGAGGGATGGTGAGTATGGACACTAGCAAACACTGTAGAGGGATGGTGAGTATGGACACTAGCAAACACTGTAGGAGGGTGAGTATGGACACTGGCAAACACTGTAGAGGGATGGTGAGTATGGACACTGGCAAACACTGTAGAGGGAGGGTGAGTATGGACACTAGCAAATACTGTAGAGGGATGGTGATTATGGACACTGGCAAATACTGTAGAGGGAGGGTGAGTATGGACACTAGCAAACACTGCAGAGGGAGGGTGAGTATGGACACAAGCAAATACTGTAGAGGGATGGTGATTATGGACACTGGCAAATACTGTAGAGGGATGGTGAGTATGGACACTGGCAAACACTGCAGAGGGATGGTGAGTATGGACACTAGCCAACACTGCAGAGGGATGGTGAGTATGGGCAGCTAGATTTTGACCTCTCATCTCGTAAACCCTTTTTGACATAACTGAGCCGAGCTGAGCTGGGTTGCCCTGGTTACACATCCACCGTGGTTACTGTAACCGTGCTGGAAAAGACGATGTAAAAAGAACAGACTAAATCAACGCGGAACGTTTCCTCATCCTATTCAGCACTCTCTAACACCAGTCCTGTCTTTCCCCTACAGGAAGTAACACCAGTCCTGTCTTTCCCCCTACAGGAAGTAACACCAGTCCTGTCTTTCCCCCTACAGGAAGTAACACCAGTCCTGTCTTTCCCCCTACAGGAAGTAACACCAGTCCTGTCTTTCCCCTACAGGAAGTAACACCAGTCCTGTCTTTCCCCCTACAGGAAGTAACACCAGTCCTGTCTTTCCCCCTACAGGAAGTAACACCAGTCCTGTCTTTCCCCCTACAGGAAGTAACACCAGTCCTGTCTTTCCCCCTACAGGAAGTAACACCAGTCCTGTCTTTCCCCCTACAGGAAGTAACACCAGTCCTGTCTTTCCCCTACAGGAAGTAACACCAGTCCTGTCTTTCCCCCTACAGGAAGTAACACCAGTCCTGTCTTTCCCCCTACAGGAAGTAACACCAGTCCTGTCTTTCCCCCTACAGGAAGTAACACCATGATCCTGCTGGAGCGTCTGGAGCCTGGTAACGTCTACCTGGTGAAGATATCTGCCTCCAACCTGATGGGAGACGGGCCCTTCTCTACCACTGTGGAGCTGGCCCTGGGGCCCGGGCCTAGACACAGAGGGAAGAGCCCCAGGCATTCAGACAGCGGATCCTCCTCAGACACTTCAGGTTACTATGGTTACATGGGCAGCAGGTAGCCTAGCAGTTAAGAGCGTTGGACCAGTAAACAAAAGGTTGCAGGTTCGAATCCCCCAGCCGGCAAGGTGGATCAAGGCAGTTAACCCCCAACAACAACTGCTCCCCGGGCGCCGATGACATCGATTAAGGCAGCTCCCCGCACCTCTGTGTTTCAGAGGGGTTGGGTTAAGTCCGGAAGACACATTTCGGTTTAAATGCATTCAATTGAACAACTGACTAGGCATCCCTCTTTCCCTTGGAGTGTTGTTGGACTGGGGAGATATTTGAATGTTGATAATACTGCTGTTGGAGACATAATAACTGAACCAGTAGAATATATAGCAACAAACAAATTATAATTTTGTCTTGTCTCAATGCTAATAGGCTGGTCCTAGATCTGTTAGTGGTGTATAGCTAACAGATGTATAGTTCCAGTAGCCTATAGTACTTGCCCAAAGTGAGATGATTTCTCCTGTGTAACAGTATGCCTGTTACTTGTCTCCTCCAGTGTTCTCTGATGGCCAGTACCACATGGACCAGAAGTCCATGACAGGCCTCATGGTGGGGGTCTGCATCACTCTGGCTTGTATCGCCATCTGTGCCCTCATCCTCATCAACAAAGGCAGATCCAGGTACATATCTATACTATTCTACTTCATTTATTGTAATCATCTTCTTCTTTTATGGTAATCATCTTCTTATTTTATGGTAATCTTCTTCTTTTATAGTAATCTTCTTCTTTTATAGTAATCTTCTTCTTCTTCTTCTTCTTCTTTTATGGTAATCTTCTTCTTCTTTTATGGTAATCTTCTTCTTCTTTTATGGTAATCTTCTTCTTCTTTTATGGTAATCTTCTTCTTCTTTTATAGTAATCTTCTTCTTTTTATAGTCTTCTTCTTTTATGGTAATCTTCTTCTTCTTTTATGGTAATCTTCTTCTTCTTTTATGGTAATCTTCTTCTTCTTTTATGTAATCTTCTTCTTTTAATCTTCTTCTTCTTTTATGGTAATCTTCTTCTTCTTCTTTTATGGTAATCTTCTAATCTTCTTCTTTCTTCTTCTTCTTTTATGGTAATCTTCTTCTTCTTTTATGGTAATCTTCTTCTTCTTTTATGGTAATCTTCTTCTTCTTTTATGGTAATCTTCTTCTTTTATAGTCATCTTCTTCTTCTTTTATGGTAATCTTCTTCTTCTTTTATGGTAATCTTCTTCTTTTATAGTAATCTTCTTCTTCTTTTATGGTAATCTTCTTCTTCTTTTATGGTAATCTTCTTCTTCTTTTATGGTAATCTTCTTCTTCTTTTATGGTAATCTTCTTCTTCTTTTATGGTAATCTTCTTCTTCTTTTATAGTAATCTTCTTCTTTTATGGTAATCATCTTCTTATTTTATGGTAATCATCTTCTTATTTTATGGTAATCATCTTCTTATTTTATGGTAATCTTCTTCTTATTTTATGGTAATCATCTTCTTCTTTTATGGTAATCATCTTCTCATATTCCATCTTCTTCTTTTTTAATCTTCTTCTTTTATGGTAATCATCTTCTTATTTTAGCCATTTTTGAAAGTAACTTCTTTTATGGTAATCATCTTCTTCTTTTATAGTAATCTTCTTCTTCTTTTATAGTAATCTTCTTCTTTTATAGTCATCTTCTTCTTCTTTTATAGTCATCTTCTTCTTTTATGGTAATCATCTTCTTCTTTTATAGTAATCATCTTCTCATATTCCATTTACTCCGTCAGCCATTTTTGAAAGACCTCTCTTCAAATAGATTATTTCATATTGTCCACTAACTTCCACGCTTTACTCCAATAGGAAATCGTCCATCTGTAAGATCATGGACGTAGTGAACGGTGAGAGACCCCATGGTCCACATGCTGGTTTGGCCCTGGCCAATGACCACCAGGCTGACAACATAGAGGCCCTGATGCCTGTGATGGCACAACACTTCATTGATGCCAAGGTGAGACATGGCTCCACAGACACAGGCCACGAGTGGTATGAGAATGTATTTAAGACATCACTATGACAACCTTTATGATGCCATGATAAGGTTTTATGCTGGTTGTCAATGTCTTTTTAGCAACCAGCAACATACCTCTCTATCTGTTTGTAATATCTCTGTTTCAGGGTGGTTCTAACCTGGTGATTAGTAGAACAGGTCCAGTCAATGGCAGCAACCGCGGTAAGAGATGGCAATTCTTCAAGAGGGAGAGACGTAATACAAATACAAGCCAGGTAAAATCTTCAGACGGGAACTTGAAGCTATTAGAGTGTCTATCCTCAACATCAATACTGATCAACTGTTTCAACAATTTTACTGAGTTATAGTTCATATAAGGAAATCAGTCAATTGAAATAAATTCATTAGGCCCTAATCTATGGATTTCACATGACTGGGCAGGACTGGGCATGGGTGGGCCTGGGAGGGCATAGCCAATCAGAATTTGTTTTTCCTCACAAAAGGGCTTTATTACAGACAGAAATACTCCTCAGTTTCATCAGCTGTCAAGGGTGGCTGGTCTCAGACGATCCCGCAGGATGTGGAGGTCCTGGGCTGGCGTGCTTACACTTGGTCTGCGGCTGCCAAATTCTCTAAAATGACGTTGGAGGCAGGTTATGGTAGAGAAATTAATCTTAAATTCTCTGGCAACCGCTCTGGTGGACATTCCTGCAGTCAGCATGCCAATTGCACTCTCCCTCAAAACTTTAGATATCTGTGGCATTGTGTTGTGTGACAAACTGAACATGTTAAGTGGCCTTTTATTGTCCCCAGCACAAGGTGCACCTGTGTAATGATCATGCTGTTTATTCAGCTTCTTGATATGCCACATCTGTCAGGTGGATGGATTATCATGGTAAAGGAGAAATGCTCAGTAACAGGGATGTAAACAAATTTGTGCACAACATTTGAGAGAAATAAGCTTGTGTGTATGGAACATTTCTGGGATCTTTTATTTCAGCTCGTGAAACATAGAACCAACACTTTACATGTTGTGTTTATATTTTGGTTCGGTAGAGTTTAGAGTCGAGTATTGTTATACAATGACAAACAAACAAATATCCCAAAATATCCTCCTCTCTATCTCTAGGCTGAGAACAGAGTGTGTCTGTACGAGGCAGGGAAGACCGTGCTGTGTTACGAGGAAAAGGTAGACGCTCCGCCCCTCCAGCCTTCCAGCCTGCAGATCCTGTTTGGACCACTAGGGGGCTTACAGCGCTCCGTGGGTAGCAGTCGGGGAAGCAGCTCTGGGACCACTGAGACCAGCGAAGGAAGCCACGAGACAGGAGACTCCGGTCACGAGAGTGAGAATGAGTAACCCGTCCTGTAATTCCAGCCATCCATCCTTCGGGTCAGAGTTGGATGACAGCTCAACTCCAGAGGATGAAGAGTGTTTTAGAAGTGGAGGAAGAAGGAAATCCTTGTTTTTAAAGTGGAATCTGAGGTGACGACACCAAGCACAACCCTTACCATCATCACCATCGCCTCCACCGGCCTGATCATGACACTGTCCAGCGGTCGTCACGTCCCTGTTCCCTCTCGGCTGAGGAATTATCCTGTCCAGGCCCCCGTCCAGTCAGCAGGCTCCTCCTGATGATAGACTACCCAGCCTGAATGTGACTTATCTACAGCTGAAGCTGCCCCCCCTTCTTGGCCTCCTGAAAACAGGTCCTTGGGCATGGAACATACGAGGAGTTATGAAGAGGGATCAGGAAGTTGAAGATTGAGGAGGAAACAGGGGTTTTCTTCAGGTCTAAATGAATGTTGTTTTCCTGTTTCATTTTGAGCTCATTTTCAGTCTGTCTGGTTTTCGTCTGTGTGTCTGTTCGGTCTTTAGGACTGTTTTTTTTAACACAGATCAAGCCTTGCCCTGGATTGGTGATAGGTAGGTTATGGTATCCTGAAAAGCATGTTGAGTGATATTCTCCATTCAAAGTGGCTTCTTTGTACAGGACCCGGCTTAGTCTGTGTCCAGGGGGAAATGAGTCCTTAATGTCTGTTCTAAACCAAAGCTCACACCAAAAATGAATGTTCAAAAGAATGTAAAAAAAAAAAAGTATTGCTTTTGTGATACATTTTCTAATATGTTAATATAGATTTATTTCTTCCTCTGAAGTAGAGGGTGTAGTTGGTGACCCCTCATTGCTGATTGTCTACCTCAGTGACTCTGATTTGTATATAGTGCTACCTCATCTTAACGGAATATTGTGCAGTACTGTATATAGTGCTACCTCATCTTAACAGTATATTGTGCAGTACTGTATATAGTACTACCTCATCGTAACAGTATATTGTGCAATATTTCCCCATAACTCAGGGAATGAAGTTGAAAACATTTAAAAGCCATTTCTTCTTACCTGCATTAATATCCTGCAGGAATTATTTAGGCTTAATTTGTTTTGAAGATTTGTGAAAATTCATTTTTTAATTATTAGATTTTTTTTTTTACAAGGTTGGAAAAGCTTTTAAGTTTTGAATGATGAGTCTTTTCAGTAGAGTTCTACTATTTAAGTGCATTCGATATCATCCTTCTCTATTTGAGTAAGATAAAGTAACCAAAAATAAACATTCAACTGGCATTTCCAGTGCACCCGACCTTAAAAGCTTTAAAATGGCCTTATAACGTGGAAAAGGGCTCTGCAGATGGTCTTAGATATAGAGATCCAAAGAAATGGCCGTATAACGTGGAAAAGGGCTTTGCAGATGGTCGTAGATATAGAGATCCAAAGAAATGGCCTTATAACGTGGAAAAGGGCTTTGCAGATGGTTGTAGATATAGAGATCCAAAGAAATGGCCGTATAACGTGGAAAAGGGCTTTGCAGATGGTCGTAGATATAGAGATCCAAAGAAATGGCCGTATAACGTGGAAAAGGGCTTTGCAGATGGTCGTAGATATAGAGATCCAAAGAAATGGCCTCATAACGTGGAAAAGGGCTTTGCAGATGGTCGTAGATATAGAGATCCAAAGAAATGGCCTCATAACGTGGAAAAGGGCTTTGCAGATGGTCGTAGATATAGAGATCCAAAGAAATGGCCGTATAACGTGGAAAAGGGCTTTGCAGATGGTCGTAGATATAGAGATCCAAAGAAATGGCCGTATAACGTGGAAAAGGGCTTTGCAGATGGTCGTAGATATAGAGATCCAAAGAAATGGCCTTATAACGTGGAAAAGGGCTCTGCAGATGGTCGTAGATATAGAGATCCAAAGAAATGGCCGTATAACGTGGAAAAGGGCTTTGCAGATGGTCGTAGATATAGAGATCCAAAGAAATGGCCTTATAACGTGGAAAAGGGCTTTGCAGATGGTCGTATATATAGAGATCCAAAGAAATGGCCTTATAACGTGGAAAAGGGTTTGCAGATGGTCGTAGATATAGAGATCCAAAGAAATGGCCGTATAACGTGGAAGAGGGCTTTGCAGATGGTCTTAGATATAGAGATCCAAAGAAATGGCCGTATAACGTGGAAAAGGGCTTTGCAGATGGTCGTAGATATAGAGATCCAAAGAAATGGCCTTATAACGTGGAAAAGGGCTTTGCAGATGGTCGTATATATAGAGATCCAAAGAAATGGCCGTATAACGTGGAAAAGGGCTCTGCAGATGGTCTTAGATATAGAGATCCAAAGAAAGAGTTGTTCGCCTATAAGTAAACAAAACCTCAACAACCAACAACAACAAATTCTACATGCAATAGGCAAACAGACTATGCCAAAATCATGGGTTCCATGTACAACCGTTTCCACAGAGTTTTACACGGAACTCAAAAGGGTTCTACCTGGAACCCAAAAGGGTTAACCTATAAGGACAGCCAAAGAACCCCTGTGAAACCCTTTCTCCTAAGAGTGTATGTCTATTCCTCTTTGAGTCGAATGCATTTCTTATTGTACATTTCAAGACGAGTTTTATACCTGGTTGAAAGCTTTAACTCTTTGTCTTTCAGACGATTGTTCTCCGTTTGCATTCTATCTAAATCTCTGATACTAAACGCAGCAGTGACACAGATGTCCCACTGAGCAAAAACTGATTCAATCAATGTTGTTTCCACGTCATTTCAACGTGATAACATTGAATCAACGTGAAAAACGGATTGGATTTGGAAAAAAAGTCATCACTGTAAAGAGAATTTTAATATTTTTTCAGCTTTTAACCGAAGTCCAATGACATGGCAACATTTGTTTGTTTGTTGATTTCATGTTAGTTGACAACTCAACCAGATGTAATTCAAAACTAGACGTTGAACTGACGTCTGTGCCCAGTGGGGTGCTATCAGATGCCTTCTATCTAGATCATTGATGCTAAAATCAGCGGTGACACAGATGTGCTATGAGATGCCAAAGAGTCCTTCAGATAGATCAGATGGGAGTACTTCAGATTGATCCTTGGAATGATGTCATTTGAAGCCAGGGTTGGGATCTGTTCCATTTCAAATGTCAATTATGGGAGTAAACTGACATTCCAATGCCTTTTCAATGAGCAAAGTTGGCATTTAGAATTTTTGTTAACTTCCAGAATTGATTGAATTGGAATGGAATTGAGTACAACCCTGATAGTATTTGCTACTCACACAGGACCAAAGAATCCAGTCAGTGTATTAACAGTGATAGTAGGTGGATGTTTTTTTTCCAGGGGATTTTTCATCCATCAACCAGATTCTAACCTGGCAACTACGATATTCGGTATTCTAACCTGGCTATTACTCTATTCTATATTTCAGTGTGACAATACGACAAGGATTGTGACTATCAAATCGATAATGACTGCGTGAAGAGCAACATAATCAAGCTTTATATCTTTGAAAAGCAATTCATCTTAACCAAAGAATAATTTAAAGTCATCATTGTTTATTCATTAGTTCTTTGGTTTTAATTGTTTTTTTACATAACAGTATCTGCATAATGTGATATGTATCTAGGATTTCGATTCACTGGAAAGGGCATTTTATAGTCGATTCTTTGTGGTGCCAAGTTCCTTTTTTAAAAATTTTTAGAGCAGCTTGAGAGGTCAAAAAATTGTTCCGTTTAGTTGTCGATATGATTGTTGTTCAAGAGATTTCACCTTAAAGAACATAAAAGTTAACTTTGGGACTTTTAAAACATTTATTATTGTTTTGTTCTTTTAGGATCATTTGATTTTTTTATTTTATTAACGCATATTTTTCATAGATGGATATAAGAAAAGATTGGGCTATTTTCCCTCTGTCTGTGTTCTCAAAGCCTGTGCCAGTGGCAGGTTAGTCAGTGAGCCTGTTGCCATTTGCCATTGCAGGACACCAATTGAACATTTTGAATGTGTTGCTTATTTTTATTATTTGGCAAATTTTTTGTTATAATTTCCTGCTTTTGTAATGCATATTTACCATATCATTTTGTATTTTTTTCTCTCAATTGTTAAAACAAAGGTGTTTCTGTGTTACAATGCACAAGCCAAACTGTTTGGTCCTCTCAAGATTGTCTCATCATTTGAATAAAACTGTTCCTGAAAAACTATTCCAGTCTGGTGCAGTGGTGCTGTTGTGTTTTGTAATTCTCAGTTGATGTGGATGAGATATAATGAGGACATTGATTCACCTCAATGTAAAAAAAAACACACAAAAAACAGTATACAGCATTGATTGATATGTGGATGTAAGGCTCTGTCCCAAATAGCACCCTATTTCAGATGTAGTGCACTACTTTTGACCAGGGCCAATTGGGAATAGGGTGCACTACTTTTGACCAGGGCCAATGGGGGATAGGGTGCACTACTTTTGACCAGGGCCAATGGGGGATAGGGTGCACTACTTTTGACCAGGGCCAATGGGGGATAGGGTGCACTACTTTTTACCAGGGCCAATGGGGAATAGGGTGCAGTACTGTTGACCAAAGCCCATAGTTGCCCTATTTTTTTTGTGGAAAAATTATTTGCAGTGTAAACATATGTTCAATTCAAATTTCAGCAGATATAAATAGGTAATCGGTGAATTGTTAAATAAATCTTCTTCGGGATTGGTGTCCTGTCCATGGAATGGGTGAGCTAACGTAGGCTAATGCGATTAGCATGAGGTTGTACGCTACAAGAACATTTCCCAGGACATAGACATATCTGATATTGGCAGAAAGTTTACATTCTTGTTAATCTAACTGCACTGTCCAATTTACAGTAGCTATTACAGTGAAATAATGCCATGCTATTGTTTGAGGAGAGTGCACAATTTTGAACATGAAAAGTTGTTAATTAACAAATTAGGCACATTTGGGCAGTCTTGATACAACATTTTGAACAAAAAATGCAATGGTTCACTGTATCAGTCTAAAACGTTGCACATACACTGTTCCCATCTAGTGTCCAAAATCTAAATTGCACCTGGGCTGGAATAATACATTATGGCCTTTCTCTTGCATTTCAAAGATGATGGTACAAAAAAATACAAAATAACGTTTATTTGTATTTTCTTTTACCAGATCTATTGTGTTATATTCTCCTATATTCCTTTCACATTTCCACAAACTTCAAAGTGTTTCTTTTCAAATGGTGCCAAGAATATGCATATCCTTGCTACAGGCAGTTAGATTTGGGTATGTCATTTTAGGCAACATTTTCAAAAAGGGGAAGATCCTTAAATTAAAGCTAGAATCCTTAGTTGCTACATCCATTTTTGGACTTGTAAATTAATAATATATGCCCATTTATTCTTGAAGAATATAATTTATAAATGACTCATGGCCTTAGTTTAACTGTCAAAAGTGGCATTATGTTAAAAATGTATATACAGTACCCGTAGTTTGGACACCTACTCATTCAAGGGTTTTTCTTTTATTAGTACTATTTTCAAAAAATTTGAATAATAGTGAAGATATCAAAACTATGAAATAACACATATGGAATCATGTAGTAACCAAAAAAGTGTTCTACAAATCTAAATAGATTTTATATTCTTCAAAGTAGCCACCCTCTGCCTTGATGACAGCTTTGCACTCTGGCATTCTCTCAACCAGCTTCATGAGGAATGCTTTTCCAACAGACTTGAAGGAGTTCCCACATATGCTGAGCACTTTTTGGCTGCTTTTCAAATAGCCCTTACACAGTCTGGAGGTGTGTTTTGGGTCATTGTCCTGTTGATAAACAAATGATAGTCCCACTAATTGCAAACCAGATTGCGTTTCGCTGCAGAATGCTGAGGTAGCCATGCTGGTTGAGTGTACCTTGAATTCTAAATAAAATCATTGGCAGTGTCACCAGCAAAGCCCCCCCACACCATCACACCACCTCCTCCATGCTTCACATTCCGAGATCATCCGTTCGATCTATTCTGCGTCTCACAAAAACATGGCGGTTTGAGCCAAAAATCTCCAATTTGGACTCATCAGACCAAAGGACACATTTCCACTGGTCTAATGTCCATTACTCGTGTTTCTTGGCTCAAGCAAGTATCTTTTTTTTATTGGTGTCCTTTAGTGGTTTCTTTGCAGCAATTTGACCATGAAGGCCTGATTCACGCAGTCTCCTCTGAACAGTTGATGTTGAGATGTGTCTGTTACTTGAACTCTGTGAGGTGCAATCAGAGGGTCAGTTAATTACTGATTTCTGAGGCTGGTAAGTCTAATGAACATGTCCTCTGCAGCAGAGGTACCTCTGGGTCTTCCTTTCCTGTGGCGGTCCTCATGAGAGCCAGTTTCATCATAGCGCTTGATGGTTTTTGTGACTGCACTTGAAGACACTTTCAAAGTTATGAAAATGTTCCGTATTGACTGATCTTCATGTCTTAAAGTAGTGATGGACTGTCGTTTCTCTTTGCTTATTTGAGATGTTCTTGCCATATTATGGACTTGGTCTTTTACCAAATAGGGCTGTCTTCTATATACCACCCATACCTTGTCACAACACATCTGATTGGCTCAAACACATTAAGAAGAAAGTACATTCCACAAATGAACTTTTAACAAGGCACACCTGTTAATTGAAATGCATTCCAGGTGACTACCTCATGAAGCTGGTTTAGAGAATGCTAAGAGTGTGCAATGCAACCGGTGGCTACTTTGAAGAATCTCAAATATAAAATATATTTTGATTTGTTGAACACTTTTTTGGTTACTACATGATTCCGTATGTGTTATTTCATATTTCATTCATTCCGTATGTGTTATTTCCGTATGTGTTTTGACATCTTCACTATTATTCTACAATGTAGAAAACAGTGAAAATAAAGGAAACACCTTGAATGAGTCCAAACTTTTGACAGGGACTCTATATATATATATTTCAAATATATTTAACATAAATACTGCCCATATAATTATGTGTTGCTCACTATAAACATACGTTTTGGGGATTACTTTGAAGAAGAATATATTATATATATATATATATTACAACGGCCCCGGAGCTTCCCCCACCGTCTCGTGTTTTACCACGTTCTACAATCTGCTGCAACACAGAGGGGAGAAAAATTGAGGGAGCGACTTTAGAGAGTGGTGCGACCCAGTTCAAACATACGGCCATTGTTGTATGGGCTAGCCATATATATATGTGTGCTGTATCTGCACTGCAGTTTTGTTGGTGTGAAAGTTTAACCTCGCGTCAGTTTTGTAGAAAACCTGATATTTACATACTTTTTTTTGTTTTGTTGCCATGTCCGAGGAGATTGAAGGAAGAAGGCCCTCCAGCGATGAGGCAAACCACAAGGAACAGCAGGTCAGATTTGAATTATTATGATGCTAGCAAGCTAGGCTAATGCTACATTGCCAGTAGCTTGCTAGCCGTGATAATGGTGAAATATGGATGTCTAAGCAGCATTTTAATTAGCTAGCAACTTGGTTAGTGTATTTCAAATGTGTCATCGCCGTGCACAATCATTATTTTAGTTATCAAGATGAGTTATAGCGCGTTAAAGTTAACTACCAACACGAGTCTTTCTAAATTTACCGCTAGTTAGCTCTATGTTAGCTAACCAGCTAGCTAACTATATATTGTCCATATTGTTTTGTCTACGTGCGTTCATGCTGGCCGCTAAGCTACTTTTTTGTTGCCACACTGCTGCTACGCAGAAGGCTAACGTTGTGTGCTGATTGCTAGTAAACTAACCCCAACCATTAGATAATCAAACCAAAGGACATCCGTTTCTCTGAGAATCATAGCTAGTAGTTAAACTAACCATGACTTGTCAACCACGAGATTGATAAAACTATATTGCTGCCTGACCTAACGTTACATCATAACATGTCTCTCCATGCGTGTTTATACTGTGTATTGTGTGTTCTTCCGCCAACACAGGAGATTGATGATAATGTCATCACTCCAGAGAAGGCAGAGGAGGTGAAACTGAAGGCCAGGTACCCTCACCTTGGAGCCAAACCTGGGGGCTCTGACCTGCTCCGGAAACGCCTTCAGAAAGGGGTAAAAAAAAAATCCTTCTTCAGAGCATTCATTGTTTAATAGTCACATGTACAGCACGTGTGATTGCAGGGTACATTGGGCTCCCGAGAGTGGAGCAGTGGTCGAAGGATTTTTATCTCAGTGCTAGAGGTTTCACTACAGGCACCCTGATTCGAATCCAGGCTGTCTCACAACCGACCGTGATTGGGAGTCCCATAGGGCGGCGCACAATTGGCCCAGCCTCGTCCGGGTTTGACTGGGGTTGGCCCTCATTGTAAATAAGAATTTGTTCTAAACCGACTTGCCTAGTTAAACAAAAATACTCATAGGCTCTGAGCTCCAACATGCAGCATTAAATTAAATTAAAATAAATAAAATGGTAATAAAAAAAAAAAAACTGAACAATAGAAATAGCACTGTCTGCATCATAACAACTGTAGCAGTGATGAATACATGTCCATTGGGGTGGAGGCAGAGGAAAGACTGTTGAGGGGAGGGGGGGGTGGCTATAGACTGAGCAGCAGGCAGAGTAAAGACTGTTGAGGGGAGGGGGTGACCATAGACGGAGCAGCAGGCAGAGTAAAGACTGTTGAGGGGAGGGGGTGGCTATAGACTGAGCAGCAGGCAGAGTAAAGACTGTTGAGGGGGTGATGACTATAGACTGAGCAGCAGGCAGAGTAAAGACTGTTGAAGGGAGGGGGTGATGACTATAGACTGAGCAGCAGGCAGAGTAAAGACTGTTGAGGGGAGGGGGTGACTAGACGGAGCAGCAGGCAGAGTAAAGACTGTTGAAGGGAGGGGGTGATGACTATAGACGGAGCAGCAGGCAGAGTAAAGACTGTTGAGGGGAGGGGGTGATGACTATAGACGGAGCAGCAGGCAGAGTAAAGACTGTTGAGGGGGTGATGACTAGACGGAGCAGCAGGCAGAGTAAAGACTGTTGAGGGGAGGGGGTGATGACTATAGACGGAGCAGCAGGCAGAGTAAAGACTGTTGAGGGGAGGGGGTGACTAGACGGAGCAGCAGGCAGAGTAAAGACTGTTGAAGGGAGGGGGTGATGACTATAGACGGAGCAGCAGGCAGAGTAAAGACTGTTGAGGGGAGGGGGGTGATGACTATAGACGGAGCAGCAGGCAGAGTAAAGACTGTTGAGGGGAGGGGGTGATGACTATAGACGGAGCAGCAGGCAGAGTAAAGACTGTTGAGGGAGGGGGTGATGACTATAGACTGAGCAGCAGGCAGAGTAAAGACTGTTGAGGGGGGGGGTGATGACTATAGACTGAGCAGCAGGCAGAGTAAAGACTGTTGAGGGGGGTGATGACTATAGACTGAGCAGCAGGCAGAGTAAAGACTGTTGAAGGGAGGGGGGGTGATGACCATAGACGGAGCAGCAGGCAGAGTAAAGACTGTTGAGGGGAGAGGGGGTGATGACCATAGATGGAGCAGCGGGCAGAGTAAAGACTGTTGAGGGGAGGGGTGGGTGACCATAGAGGGATTGAAGCGGGGAGAACGGGGCGTGGTTGGGGTCCCTGATGATCTTCTTGGCATTCCTGTAACACCTGGTGATGTAGGTGTCCCGTAGGGCAGGCAGTGTGCACCCAATAGTGCGTTCGGCTGCACGTATCACCCTCTGAAGCGCCCTGCGTTCCGCGACGGAGAAGTTGCTGTACCAGGCTGTGATGCAGCCTGACAAGTAGGCTCTCGGAATGGTGCTCCTATAGAACACTGAGGGCCCTCGGGGACAGGCTGAACATCTTCCGCATCCTGAGGTTGAAGAGTCGCTGTTGTGCCATCTGCACCACTATGTCTGTGTATTTAGACTAGGTGACGTTGAGGGAGAAGTTGTTTACCTGTCACCACACTGTCAGAGTGCCTACCTCCTTCCTGTAGGACGTCTCGTCATCGTTGGTAATCAGCGAACTTGATGATGGAATTGGAACCGTGGGAGGCCACGCAGTCGTGAGTATACAGGAGGGAACTGAGGACGCACCCTTGTGGGGCCTCCGTGTTGAGATTCTGTGCCGAGGAGATAACGTTGCCTACCTTTACCACCTGGGGGGTGGCCTGTCAGGAAGTCCAGGACCCAGTTGCATAGGGAGGAGTTCAGACCCTGGGCCGTGAGCTTTGTAATGAGCTTATAGGACACTATGGTATTGAAGGCTGAGCTGTAGTCAATGAACAGCATCCTCACACGTGCATTCCTTTTGTCCAGGTGGGTGACTGCAGCGTGCAGTGCAATGACGATTGCGTCGTCTGTGGATCTGTCAGAGCGGTAGGCAAATTGGAGAGGGTCGGGGAGTGAGGAGGTGATATGGAGAGGGTCGGGGAGTGAGGAGGTGATATGGAGAGGGTCGGGGAGTGAGGAGGTGATATGGAGAGGGTCGGGGAGTGAGGAGGTGATATGGAGAGTGTCGGGGAGTGAGGAGGTGATATGGAGAGGGTCGGGGAGTGAGGAGGTGATATGGAGAGGGTCGGGGAGTGAGGAGGTGATATGGAGAGGGTCGGGGGAGTGAGGAGGTGATATGGAGAGGGTCGGGGAGTGAGGAGGTGATATGGAGAGGGTCGGGGAGGGAGGAGGTGATATGGAGAGGGTCGGGGAGGGAGGAGGTGATATGGAGAGGGTCGGGGAGGGAGGAGGTGATATGGAGGTGCTATGGAGAGGGTTGTGAGTGTCGGGGAGGGAGGAGGTGATATGGTCTTTGACTAGCCTCTTGAAGCACTTCATGATAATGGAAGTGAGTTCTACTGGTCGGTAGTCATTCAGTTCAGTTTTCTTCCTTGGGCACAGGGACGATAGCGGACATCTTGAAGCAGGTGGGTATAGAGGCCTGAGCTAGGGAGCGATTAAAAAATGTCTGACAACACAACAGCCAGCTGGTCTGCTCATGCTCTTAGAGCACGACTAGGGATGCTGTCTGGGCCAGCAGCCCTGCAAGGGTTAACACGTTAGAGTGACATATGTCCTCATTGGCGCCCGGAAGTGTGTAACCCATGTTGTCATCGTGTGCTCTCCTCTGCAGCTCAGGGTCATTGTGCTCGAATCGTGAGGAGGTGTGTCCTATAAGGTTTTAAGCTACTCTGGTAAGGTGGAGTTGGTGACCGCGATGTGACTGGCTTCCTTAAGAGCCCCTGCTACATACTGCCTTGTGTCCGACCCACTGAATTGCTCATCCACTTTGTCCCTATACTTGTGTTCCGCCATCTTGATTGATCTGCGTAGGTCATATTCGTACCGTTTAACCAAACAATTGTCCCCGGTAACCCTGTTTATAAGCAGCATCTGTCTGTGTTGTCCTACAAGGCTGCGATCCATCCACGTTTGTTGATTTGTGAACGTTTTGAAGACTCTATCGGTATCACGTCATTTATGCTTTTTAAAATGTTTTTATTTTTTATTAATCCGGTGACATCCTGCGTATATCTCCAGAGGCGACCCGGAACATATTCCAGTCCATGTGATCAAAGCAGTCTTTTGAGTGTGAATTCTGATTAGTCAGACCAACGATGTACAGACCTGACCACTGGAACCTCCCTCTTGAGTTTTTATTTGACCTTTTATTTAAGTGATAGATGTGCAGATGATGATAGGCAAGTAGAGATACTGGGGTGGAAAAGAGAGAGGATAAATAATAAAATGGGGATGAGGTAGTTGGATGGGCTATTTACAGATTGGCTGTGTACAGGTACATTGATCGGTAAGCTGCTCTTGACAGCTGATGCTTAAAGTTAGAGAGGGAGATATAAGACTCCAGCACAATTTTTTTTTTTTTTTTTTTTTTTTTTTCTCTCCAATTTGTTCCAGTCATTGGCAGCAGAGAACTGGAAGGAAAGGCGGCCAAAGGAAGTTGTGCCCTACAAACACAACACTTTGGTAGCTGTAGATGCGCTGAACATGTAAACTATATTATTTTCACTTTACATTCACCTACTTGCGCAGCAATGCATTTTTGTTATGGAATCATTCTCCTGCTTTGATAGGCATCTGTTTTCCTTTTCTGGGAAAGAGAGTCAAACGCAGACTTCTCTGAACCCAAAACAACACTTTTTAAAGGCTAATACTATGTGATAAATCATAAAATTACTTTTTTTTAAAAAATCGCAATTCAGAGAGCCTTTTGTATTGTGACTGGGGGCAACGCAGTTCAATCTACTGTAGTCATGGCTACCAGACTGCACTCACCTTACTGCTGTCCCCCCACCCACTCAGCAACGATGGTAGTTTTATGACGTTTTTGGGTTCTCTGTGTGCCTCTCCTCCATGTTCTCAGTTGTCGGTATGTACTTCATGTCCCACTTCTCGTCAATATGATGGATCGTTGCAGTGATGTATGACAGCGTGTTCATAGATGTCCAACAATCTGTTGTTAACGCCACGTATTGTGTGAGAGCTCGCACTTTGTCCATTGTACAATTTCTCCATCCGGGCCTTCGCATTTTTAATGCATGGCATCTTGTAGTCGCTCTACATACAGTTCATTCAACAAGTATTAAGAACCCCTAAACCTTTACCACATTTTGTAACGTTACAGCCTTATTCTAAAATTTATGAGAACTTTATTTATTTAATCCATCTACACACTATCCCATAATGACAAAGCAAAAACAGTTAAAAAATAATAATTGGCAAATGTATATAAAAATAAACATACCTTATTTACATAAGTATTCAGACCCTTTGCTATGAGACTCTAAATTGAGCTCAGGTGCATCCTGTTTCCATTGATCATCCTTGAAATGTTTCTACAACTTGATTGAAGTCCACCTGTGGTAAATTCAATTGATTGGACATGACACCTGTCTATATAAGGTCCCACAGTTGACCGTGCATGACAAAGCAAAAATCAAGCCATGAGGTCAAAGGAATTTATCCGTAGAGCTCCGAGACAGGAGCTGAGGAAGGGTACCAAAACATTTCTGCAGCATTGAAGGTCCCGAGAGCACAGTGGCCTCCATCATTCATTCTTAAATGGAAGAAGTTTGGAACCACCAAGACTCTTCCTAGATCTGGCCGCCCGGCCAAACTGAGCAATCGGGGAGAAGGGCCTTGGTCAGGGAGGTGACCAAGAACCCGATGGTGACTCTGACAGAGCGCCAGAGTTCCTCTATGGCGATGGGAGAACCTTCCAGAAGGACAACCATCTCTGCAGCACTCCACCAATCAGGCCTTTATGTTAGTGGCCAGACGGAAGCCACTCCTCAGTAAAAGGCACATGAAAGCCTGCTTGGAGTTTGCCAAAAGGCCCCTAAAGGACACCGACCATAATAAACAAGATTCTCTGGTCTGATGAAACCAAGATTAAACTCTTTGGCCTGAATGCCAAGTGTCACGTCTGGAGGAAACCTAGCACCTGCCCTACGGTGAAGCCTGGTGGTGGGGGCAGAATGCTGAGGGGATGTTTTTCAGCCGCATGGACTGGGAGACTAGTCAGGATCGAGGGAAAGATGACTAACCCAATCGAACAAGTCGGGGAAGACCTGAAAACAGCTGTCCAGCGACGCTTCCCATCCAACCTGACAGAGCTTGAGAGGATCTGCAGAGAAGAATGGGAGAAACTCCCCCAAAATACCCAAGAAGACTTGAGGCTGTAATCGCTGCCAAAAGGTGCTTCTACAAAGTACTGAATATAGCATCTGAATGCTTATGTAAATGTGATATTTTTTAAACATTTGCAAGCATTTCTAAAAACCTGTTTTTGCGTTGTCATTTTGGGGTGTGGTGTGTAGGTTGATATGGAGGGGGGAATTTAATACATTTTAGAATAAGGCTGTAACGTAACAAAATGTGGAATAATTCGAGGGGTCTGATTTACTTTGCGACGGCACTGTCTGCCATCAGGGCATTGAAGCCAACATCCTCTTCCATTTGACAAAGGCTGCATATCAACTGCAATCATTTCTGTAGTCAGCACTGTGATGTTTCTCACTCTGTCCCCTATCACACTGCTGGCAGCAACGGGCTGGGCCTCCCTTTCAGCATTGCACCTGTACTGCCACTGTCGCCCACTTCCTCCTCGCAAAGGTTTTCCATTTCACCACCACCTCATTTAATTTTTCAAGGTATTTCCATACAGGACTTCACTGCTGTTGTTTCCCTGTCTCACTCAGCCATTCCCCCCTCAACTGTTAACGACGATGACTCGCAGAGCTCTTTACATCCATGGCAAATCATTTTAAAGATGCATACCTTCTCCTACTAATGTTACAGCATGGTTGCATTAGGTGTTTAATCTAAATGTTTCCCTTTATGATGATCTGGACCTGTTAGTGGTAGTGTTGTGATAACTGCACTGTGAATTTAATTTTGGTTAAAAAAAAAATGTTGGTTAGTGAATTTTTCTAAACGTTAACAATTACATTTTTTCAGTTTCAGTCTCAATTTCAGTTTTTTAAAGGTTCACATCCTTAGACCTGTACCATAACTAATCTGTGTTTTTGTTTTGTGTCTCTACAGCAAAAGTTCTTTGACTCTGGGGACTACAACATGGCCAAGGCTAAGGTGAAAAACAAGCAGCAGCTCCCTGCAGTGACGCAGGCTGAGAAGGCAGAGATAACCGGGGACCACATCCCCACACCCCAGGACATCCCCCAGAGGAAGCCCTCTATCGTGGCTAGCAAACTGGCTGGCTGAGTGGGTTGATGGAACTAGGAACCATGGAACTAGGAACCATGGAACTAGGAACCATGGAACTAGGAACCATGGAACTGTTTTGTTCTGTTACCATTCCATCGCTCGCTCTTGTTCTCTCTCTGAGCCGGTCTCAATTAGTTCCCTATGTCTACCGCTTGGCACTAACCCTTCAATGCATGCATATTTTGCTGGACCTTCCTCCATATTCCTCACATTTGTTCAAACATTGAAGAGGTAGGGGGGGGCAAGGGGAAGAGGTAGGGGGGCAAGGGGAAGAGGTGGGGGGGGGGCAAGGGGAAGAGGTGGGGGGGGCAAGGGGAAGAGGTAAGGGGGGCCCAAGGGGAAGAGGTAAGGGGGGGCCCAAGGGGAAGAGGTAAGGGGGGCAAGGGGAAGAGGTGGGGGGGGCAAGGGGAAGAGTGGTAGGGAGACATGGGTAGAGAACCAAGAGGAAGGGATAGGGCGCCACAGGGCAGAGGGGTAGAGAGCCAAGGGGAAGGGGTAGGGAGCCAAGGATAGGGGTGTGGCCATTGGTAAGGGTTAGGGAGCCAATTACTTCTACTAGGCCTCTGTCTTTTGGCCCCTTTCTTTCATTCCTGCACCTTCTACATACAGTGCATTCAGGAAGTATTCAGACCCCTTCCCCTTTCCCACATTTTGTTTTACGTTACAGCTTTATTCTAAAATGGATTTTAAAAAGTCCTCATCAATCTACACACAATACCCCATAATGACATCACAATACCCCATTATGACATCACAATACCCCATAATGACAAGGGGAAACGAGTTTATAGAACTTTTGCAAATGTATAAAAAAATAACCGAAATACCTTATTTACATAAGTTAAGCTCAGGCGCATCCTGTTTCCATTGATCATCCTTGAGATGTTTCTACAACTTGATTGGAGTCCATCTGTTGTAAATTCAATTGATTGGACATGATTTGGAAAGGCACACACCTGTCTATATAATGTCCCACAGTTGAAAGTGCATGTCAGAGCAAAACCATGCCATGAGGTTGAAACAATTTTCTGGAGAGCTCCAAGACAGGATTGCGTCGATGCACAGATCTGGGGAAAGGTACCAAACAATTTCTGCAGCATTGAAGGGCCCCAAGAACAGAGTGGCCTCAATCATTCTTACATTGAAGAGGTTTGGAACCCGTGTGACGCAGCGGTCTAAGGCACTGCATCTTCATGCAAGAGGCGTCACTACAGTCCCTGGTTTGAATCCAGGCTGAATCACATCTGGCCGTGATTGGGAGTCCCATAGGGCGGCGCACAATTGGCCCAGCGTCGTCCGGGTTTGGCCCGGGGTAGGCCATCATTGTAAATAAGTATTTGTTCTTATCTGACTTAGTTAAATCAAATTCCTAGGGCCACCTGGCCAAACTGAGCAATCGGGGGAGAAGGGCTTTGGTCAGGGAGGTGACCAAGAACCCGATAGTCACTCTGACAGAGCTCCAGAGTTCCTCGGTGGAGATGAGAGAACCTTCTAAAAGGACAACCATCTCTGCAGCACGCCATCAATCAGGCCTCTATGGTAGAGGGGCCAGACGGAAGCCACTCTTCAGTAAAAGGCACATGAAAGCCCGCTTGGAGTTTGCCTAAAGACTGACAGACCATCAGAAACAAGATTCTCTGGTCTGATGAAACCAAGATTGAACTCTTTGGGATGGAATGCCAAGCGTCACGTCTGGTGTGGGGATGTTTTTCAGCGGCAGGGACTGGGAGACTAGCCAGACCGAGGGAAAGATGAACGGAGCAAAGTACAGAGAGATCCTTGATGAAAACCTGCTCCAGAGCGATCAGTACTTCAGACTGGGGCGAATGTTCATCTTCCAACAGGACAACTACACTAAGCACACAGCCAAGACAAAGCAGGAGTGGCTTCGGGACAAGTCTCTGAATGTCCGTGAGTTGCCCAGCCAGAGCCTGGACTTGAACCCAATTGAACATCTCTGGAGAGACCTGAAAATAGCTGTGTCGTGACGCTCCCAATCCAACCTGACCGAGCTTGAGAGGATCTGCAGAGAAGAATGGGAGAAACTCCCCAGATACACGTGTGCCAAGCTTGTAGCGTCATACCCAAAAGAAGACTCAAGGCTCTAGTCAGCTGCAAAAGGTGCTTCAACAAAGTACTGAGTAAAGGGTCTGAATACTTATATACATTTCTAAAAACCTATTTTTGCTTTGTCTTTATTGGGTATTGTGTGTAGATTGATCAAGGGGGGAGAAACTATTTAATCAATTTTAGAATAAGGCTTTAACAAAAGGCGGAAGAAGGTAAGTAGTCTGAAATACTTTCTGAACTACTTCATAAAATGAAAATCAAGCAGAAAGAATCTTGAGGAAAATTGCTGCCGGAGGATCACTGTCCTCGGATAGTTGTTTTAAATGAGAAGTTGAAATATATATATTTCTGCAAAGTGTACTCCAGAGGGCTTATATATCTACTGTGGTGACTGATTGAAACCGTATATAGCCTATCACCATGTATCTGAGAGGACAAAGTCAATATTTTAGATATGTTTTGCCTTCTATATATATATTCCATTCAACATTTTCAATTATGAGGTAATAATATAGAACAATCTGATTTGTATCCTTCTAATTACAATTCTAATCCCAACCCTGCCTTCCTAGCCTAGTCACACATCTGTTTACGCTGTCTTGCCAGTGTCAGCTCTTATGGGCCAAGCCAACACAAATGGATCTGGGACCATCAGGCTATGCCCTCTTCCTCTCCAATGTCCGACGCTATGTTCTGATACGTTGATTGAAAATGGCCTGTGTCACGCAGTAGCTGTTGTTAGCTAGCTAGTCATGTTCCAATGAATATTTGCAGCATTGGCTCGTCTATAGTCCTTAAAAGGCTGCTGTTGTATATTATGAATGTATAATGTGTATATATGGGGCTCCCGAGTGGTGTAGCGGTCTAAGGCAGTGCAGACACCCTGGTTCGAATCCAGGCTGTATCACAACCGGCCGTGATTGGGAGTCCCATAGTGCGGTGCACAATCGGCCCGGCATCGTCCGGGTTCGATTTTTGGCCAGGGTAGGCCGTCATTGTAAATAATAATTTGTTCTTAACTGACTTGCCTAGTTAAATAAAATAAAAATTAATGCATCTCTTAACAGTTATGAGCCGTAGTTTACTCTTGGGCAATATTTGTCCATTCACTCCAGTGAGAGAATCTCGGCTTGTGTCTAAAATGGCTCCATATATATATATATATATATGCCCTGGTCAAAAGTAGTGCACTACATAGGCAATAAGATGCCCTTCTCATACGACCTCTGAATCTAGCCCAGGAATGCCTGCCTGCCTGCCACTATCTGATACTCAAGTCATTTAGGTTTAATCGTCAAGCAACTCACTTAAATGAAATGTTGATCTGAAGGGTGTGCATGTGCATTGACTGTCACGTTATGCCATTTTTTTTTTTGTAAATAAACTAGTTTTGCACAATAGCTTTGTCTGGACTTTGCCTTTTTTTCAAATGTTTTATTTGCAATTTTTACTTATGCTTTTTTGCTTTTACAGTAGCTATAATGCAACTATGTCGACAAGCCTCGTTCTTTTGATTATGCATGTTGATTCATCCAGTAACCCACATTGTTGGCTGTTTTTCTAAACTGAACTGTTCAAATGTCATGGATCTTCAAGGGTGGATTTATTTGATCTACTTGACAAATCTGGGCCATATTTTTTTTTGACAACATCACTACCTAAATATAGTTGTTTTCAGTGGCGACCTGTTATTCAGGGCAGATCCCCACCTGTTTAGCATGTTATCTTGGCATTAATAAATGTCCCCATCAGTTTGCAAACAATAAAATAAAATAAATGAATCATTGAGTTTAATAAAGCCACATACAAAAATTGTGTATTTTTTGCTTTCTTGAGTAAGGTAAGGTGGTGTTTCAGTCTATCTCAGTGTTTTCTGTGGTGGTGGTGCAGCCAGTGGAAAATACGGAGTGTAGGGGTTGGTAATGTTCTCTAGTTACGCTGTGATTGGCTCAGTGTTCTGTCACTCATGGGGGGGACACTGCGTCACCGCCAAATCTAAGGGTAGAGATCGAACATTCAAGCCCCTTGGATGCTGCAATAAAGTTACATTAGAAGTGCCACATAAAATGACGTCAAATGACGTTTTATCTACAGTAGCTTTGATTGAACTGATCATCGAACTTTCAAAATCTAATCTAGCAGTCATCATCATGGATCACTTCATCAGGTTTTTTTTCCAGACTTCCCAGTTGTCTTAAAAGCACCATAAATCCAGAGAATGACAGACTTTGATGTCAAAGTTTGCCCATGAAGGACCGCCGCGCCACCTTCCTGTTCAAGTGAGTACAGCACAACAAGGTGAGTCTGCCAGGGAGATATGTATACTCTAGTAAAGAAAGTAATACTAAATATGTTGTGTAGTAAGCTGTTAGTAGCCCACGTGCATCACCCTAATAATTTAGTCTATTTTCCCCTCTTAATTTTGTCTACTGTTCTGACTTGGTGGTGCACATGTATCCTATAACCTGTTTTAGAGAAATGTAATCATTGAATATTGTCAGAGCGTTCATTGTTTGCTTATACGCCCCCTTTATTTATCCTATGGTTCTGACTTGGTGTACAGGGGAATACTGTAAGAATGGCCCATGTTCTGAATTCTGTCGCTGTACATTTTTAAAAAGTGCTGAACAAGTAGTTATATATTGACTACATCCGTCCTAGCTCGCTCATTAATGTCTTAATCGAAATTACAGATTGCCTCTTATCCGCTTGTTCCCTTATGCCATAGTTTGTACATTTCAATTGTCAGTAGAAACCACATTTTGACTAAGCAAGTCAGCCATATCAGCTGTTTTTTTAAAAGGCAGTAAATGAAGCTGACTGAACTGTTTCACTGCCAGACGACAGGGCTCTGCTGATAACCAGGTGTAGCAGTGGTAAGGTGTTGGGGCAGCTTTATGTAGGCCCTAACAGTTTGAGGTCACCGTTATAGTGCAATTAATGTATTGTGTAGTGGCATTGTTGGCATGCATCTCCCAATTTTTTGTCGGGTTTGCCCCACCAATATTTACATGCTAAAATCGCCACTGGTTGTTTTTGGCTTAGATATTCATTTGTAGATGGTGAAAATTAGGTATAATTTTGATTGACATGACAATCCAATAGTCTGACTCCAGCAGATACCTCCTCAGGGCACTGACACTGCGAAGCATGCGAATGGTGTCAGACGATGCTAACAAGCCAGTAGCTATCTACCTACAGTAAATTATCAGACCGAAAACATGTAAGGAAACGTGATCAGGTGAAATTATGAAAGAGAATGGAAAGAACTTTAGCTTATCTCTATCCAATCAGAGAAACAGGATCAACGTTTACAGACAGGCAAACTAACGAATTTAGTTATTTAGACGGCACAAACGACTCACTCAAAGACAGAACAGTATGGTTTATAAACTGTGACTGACATGAGAGACGCTTGCTGGTACCCGAAAATATATATATATTTCCCGATCACGGATAATTACAGAAAAATACTCGGATCATAATCGTATCCCGAAAATTACCCATATCCGTTAGAATAATATTTTTGTCAGACTACTCCGCACACCTCTGCTGAATGTATCTCACCCCGGAAAGCATCTGAACGAACGAAACAGCGTCTCCCTCTGCCTCAGTATGTGTAGCCCAGGTATCTAATTCTGTCGGGTCAAAAACAATATGACACTGTTGTCGCCCATAGCATTAAATCCACCGGAAGCCAACGAGCATTTTAGTTGTCACTGTATCTAAGGATAGTTGGTTAGACTAAATGTTGAAGTTAAAATGGTGCTGGAATAGTGGAGGCACCGCTTTCTTTGTGACTTGCGCTAACTCCCTGTGGTTCTAAATCAATAGTTGTTTAGTAGTCCGAAATTGTCGGAAACATTAACTTGCTTGTGTAAAGGATGTCACGCTGCTTGCGGATTTGTGCCATATTACTTGCGGTGAACTCGCAACCTCTGCCGAGTGGTAGGAAGTGAAGCGTCCTACCACTTGCCTCCCCATGTGCTACACTTTGACCACGCAACTTCACTGGGCACTTTTGTGTTGATACAAAGGTGTGGTCCAATTTATTATTCTTATTGTCTCAGCCTTTAGGCCTATATTTCACGTTGTCAAGGCATATGAACTAACAGGTTCTAGAGCACACAACGTAATTATCACAACACATAGATTGTAAAAGCCTTCTTTTTGGGGGCTTCCCGTATGATATGAGAGAGAGAGAGAGAGAGAGACTGTAGTGAATGCAAGGTCCGGTCAGACACACGCACTGTCGTCCTGCGCGCTATCGACTGTGCCGCAAAAGCATGCTCATGCGGCAGAGTCGATATCCGTGCTTATAAACCCAGGGTCGTTACAATATCTACAATAGCAAGGTGATTTTATCTTTGTAATTTTTGTATTTATTAAGGATCCCAATTCCTGGGGTCCAGCAACATTCAGGCAGTTATATACAATAACAAAAAAATTGTGTGCTACTACCACATATTTACAACGCAAAATCCACGTGTACGTGTGTGTAGAGTGCGTGTGTTAGCATGAGTGTGCCTGTACCTGTATGTGTCCCTCTTCACAGTCCCTGCAGTCATTTGTGGGCTGAGCAAGTAGCCTATGAAGGGTTTATACAGACATTAGCAAGCAAGAGTGCGAATTACACCATGATGTTCGGGGCTGTCGCGTGCACTTAATTTTTTTATGGGCCTAATAATAAGACGGAATTTAAACGGTAAAAAATAATGACATTTTAATGAACACAACCAGTTATGATATTTTAATAGGATTGTCATCCAAATCATTTCAAAAGGTAGACTACCTGTGCATGTTCGTCTACTCCAAAACAATTCCAGCATTCAAACTGCATGTATATGTAACGGATGTGAAACGGCTAGCTTAGTTAGCGGCGGTGCGCGCTAAATAGCGTCATAAGGTGAAAGCACCAATTTGTAAGTCGCTCTGGATAAGAGCGTCTGCTAAATGACTTAAATGTAAATGTAAATGTAATGTTTCAATCGGTGACGTCACTTGTTCTGATTCCTTGAAGTAGTGGGTAACGATGCTTCGTGGGTGACTGTTGTTGATGTGTGCAGAGGGTCCCTGGTTCGCGCCCGGGTATGGGCGGTATAAAGTTATATTGTTACATATACATGCGCCATTTGTTGAATGGAAAAAAACAAAAATAATAATGATTGATTAGGCCTACATTAATTGATGCGTCTTGCTGACAATTTTAGGGTACTAGGTCAATGTCTAATTGCTGACAAACCGTCATTGAAAATAAGAGTTTGTTCTTTAACTGACTTGCCTACTTAAATAAAGTTTTTTTTTTAAATGACACGTCACCACAAACAGTGTTTTCTCATGCACCTTTATATTGTGTTGGAATAAAATATGGTGAAAGGTATTTGGAAATACAATTTAAATAAATGTGCTATAAATACTGAGACCAACTTTTTAAAATTGGAGCATGAGACACGCGTGATGGATTAATATCACACAACCACGTACTATGAAAAAGTTTGGCAGAAATATAGGCTACATTTGCGTCTGTATCCCATGCCCTGAGTAAACGCAAGGCGCATGCGCCGTAGAATCATCCTCACAATTTAAAGCTTGCGGAGGTATAATGTATCCTGTTTATATTATCGTCTTGAGTCCTTGTTCAAATGAACACGCCTGTAAAGCTGCTGTCATAAGATGGATGGGCGGGACGAGGAAGACAAAGTCCACCTCACAGGTGAAGACAAACACCTGGGGAAGTTGTCTACTTTCACAAATCGTACTGCACTGGCGCAACAGCTGGGCTTCAATATGTTGCGGACATAAGGAACCTCATGTTGATAATAAGGGGATGTACATTATCGATTCGCACTTGACTGTAAATACATATGTTGTAGGCTAAAAGCACGGATTGTTATGCGTTACCATGGCTTTGTCGGAACTCTATACGAAGGTGAGGAAATTATAGGGGGGAAAAAATGATAACGTTTTTAACTCATTCAATCTTCCTACAGAATCTCCATCGCTTTGTTGACACACCTGCTCAAAATGGTGACAGATTCATTTTTACACGGTACTCTGCTTTCGGTTGAGCGTCTGTTAAACGAATGAATGGCCAGCATTTTTGAATTCTTCACGATGACAATTAATTAAACCCGCATGAATTCCTTTACAATTGACGTACGGTACGGTACACACTGTAATGTTGACGTCACGTCAACTTTTGGAGAATTATTATGGTAAATTAGCTTCAGACTTCTCTTTGTTTGACATCTTTGAAAATAATACATTGCAATTGCACTACAACTAATACATGACACAGATGGTGTTACATAAAGTTGCCCGTTTGTAGGCTACTGTAACTGTCTTTAGCAAATGAAAGGGAATGGCTACTGTAACTGTCTTTAGTAAATGAAAGGGAATGGCTACTGTAACTGTCTTTAGTAAATGAAAGGGAATGGCTACTGTAACTGTCTTTAGCAAATGAAAGGAAATGGCTACTGTAACTGTCTTTAGTAAATGAAAGGAAATGGCTACTGTAACTGTCTTTAGTAAATGAAAGGGAATGGCTACTGTAACTGTCTTTAGTAAATGAAAGGGAATGGCTACTGTAACTGTCTTTAGTAAATGAAAGGAAATGGCTACTGTAACTGTCTTTAGTAAATGAAAGGGAATGGCTACTGCAACTGTCTTTAGTAAATGAAAGGGAATGGCTACTGTAACTGTCTTTAGTAAATGAAAGGAAATGGCTACTGTAACTGTCTTTAGTAAATGAAAGGGAATGGCTACTGTAACTGTCTTTAGTAAATGAAAGGGAATGGCTACTGTAACTGTCTTTAGTAAATGAAAGGAATGGCTACTGTAACTGTCTTTAGTAAATGAAAGGAAATGGCTACTGTAACTGTCTTTAGTAAATGAAAGGGAATGGCTACTGTAACTGTCTTTAGTAAATGAAAGGGAATGGCTACTGTAACTGTCTTTAGTAAATGAAAGGGAATGGCTACTGTAACTGTCTTTAGTAAATGAAAGGGAATGGCTACTGTAACTGTCTTTAGTAAATGAAAGGGAATGGCTACTGTAACTGTCTTTAGTAAATGAAAGGGAATGGCTACTGTAACTGTCTTTAGTAAATGAAAGGGAATGGCTACTGTAACTGTCTTTAGTAAATGAAAGGGAATGGCTACTGTAACTGTCTTTAGTAAATGAAAGGGAATGGCTACTGTAACTGTCTTTAACAAATGAAAGGGGTGACATAAATGTGACACGACATAGAAATACAAATTCATGCATTCATTAATTTGCTCCTCCAGTACAACAGAGTGTGGATACCGGATGCAGAGCATGTCTGGAAGTCAGCAGAGATTCTGAGAGACTTCAAACCTGGAGACGAGGCTTTAGAACTGCAGCTTGACGATGGCACTGTAAGTACTGAACACAGAGACTATAAACTATAGACTATACAGTTCTCTGTCTGCACTGTAAGTACTGAACACAGAGACTATGAAGCTGTAGACTATACAGTTCTCTGTAAGCACTGTAAGTACTGAACACAGAGACTATAAACTATAGACTATACAGTTCTCTGTCTGCACTGTAAGTACTGAACACAGAGACTATAAACTATACAGTTCTCTGTCTGCACTGTAAGTACTGAACACAGAGACTATAAACTATAAACTATACAGTTCTCTGTCTGCACTGTAAGTACTGAACACAGAGACTACAAACTATAGACTATACAGGTCTCTGTCTGCACTGTAAGTACTGAACACAGAGACTATAAACTATACAGTTCTCTGTCTGCACTGTAAGTACTGAACACAGAGACTATAAACTATAAACTATACAGTTCTCTGTCTGCACTGTAAGTACTGAACACAGAGACTACAAACTATAGACTATACAGGTCTCTGTCTGCACTGTAAGTACTGAACACAGAGACTATAAACTATACAGTTCTCTGTCTGCACTGTAAGTACTGAACACAGAGACTATGAACTATACAGTTCTCTGTCTGCACTGTAAGTACTGAACACAGAGACTATGAACTATACAGTTCTCTGTCTGCACTGTAAGTACTGAACACAGAGACTATAAACTATAGACTATACAGTTATCTGTCTGCACTGTAAGTACTGAACACAGAGACTATAAACTATAGACTATACAGTTTTCTGCCTGCACTGTAAGTACTGAACACAGAGACTATACAGTTCTCTGTCTGCACTGTAAGTACTGAACACAGAGACTATAAACTATAGACTATACCGTTTTCTGTCTGCACTGTAAGTACTGAACACAGAGACTATAAACTATAGACTATACAGTTTTCTGTCTGCACTGTAAGTACTGAACACAGAGACTATAAACTATACAGTTCTCTGTCTGCACTGTAAGTACTGAACACAGAGACTATAGACTATACAGTTCTCTGTCTGCACTGTAAGTACTGAACACAGAGACTATAAACTATAGACTATACAGTTTTCTGTCTGCACTGTAAGTACTGAACACAGAGACTATAAACTATAGACTATACAGTTCTCTGTCTGCACTGTAAGTACTGAACACAGAGACTATAAACTATAGACTATACAGTTCTCTGTCTGCACTGTAAGTACTGAACACAGAGACTATAAACTATAGACTATACAGTTCTCTGTCTGCACTGTAAGTACTGAACACAGAGACTATAGACTATACAGTTCTCTGTCTGCACTGTAAGTACTGAACACAGAGACCATAGACTATACAGTTCTCTGTCTGCACTGTACTGTATGTGCAGTCTCAGTCAGAATGGCGATATACTCTTGCATTATAATTCATTTATTGGGAGAATCTTTCATTTATCTCTGAACTCATTACTTTCACTCATCTTCTATCTGTCAGTGACAAGAATAGGAATTGTGAAAGGCCTAAAAGTCTGCAGTTCAACATATTTTCTTTTAGTCCAGGACCAGGCTTAGTCTATGTCTGGGAAACTGTCCATAGAGCCTTTACATCGCCAGTATCACACTGTTTTTTTTTCCTCTGTAGGAGATGGTGTACCCCCTGGACAAATCCAGTCCTCAGCTCCCTTACCTCCGCAACCCCGATATCCTGGTGGGAGAGAATGATCTGACAGCTCTCAGCTATCTCCACGAGCCTGCCGTACTACACAATCTCAAAGTGCGCTTCGTGGAGTCCAACATTATCTACAGCTACTGTGGTACTAAAAAGGAAATGTTTCCCCAGCCCTGTCTAATGGGACATCTTTGTTTTACTGTTCGTCTGTTGTCTTTACTGAACGTAGACACGGAACTGGAAATGTCATGTCTGGGTGATGAGTTGTGGTTTGGCGTTTGTGTAAAATGTCCATGCCGAGTCGTGAAAAATAGTATACAGCTATTGTATTGTATTCTATTATATTTATTGTGTTATATGGTATTCTATTTTATTGTATTCTATTATATTGTATTGTATTGTAACTCTCTAGAGACAGCAGGAGCGGTAGAGATACTCTCAATGATCGACTATGGAAAGCCAACTGACATTAACTCCTGAGGTGCTGACCTGTTGCACCCTCGACAACTACTGTGATTATTATTACTTGACCATGTTGGTCATTTATGAACATTTGAACATCTTGGCCATGTTCTGTTATAATCTCCACCCGGCACAGCCAGAAGAGGACTGGCCACCCCACATAGCCTGGTTCCTCTCTAGGTTTCTTCCTAGGTTTTGGCCTTTCTAGGGAGTTCTTCCTAGCTACCGTACTTCTACATCTGCATTGCTTGCTGTTTGGAGTTTTAGGCTGGGTTTCTGTACAGCGCTTTGAGATATCAGCTGATGTAAGAAGGGCTATATAAATACATTTGATTTGATTTTGTTTGTATTCTATTGTATTTTATTATATGCTATTCTATTATCTTATATTCTATTATATTCTATTCTATCATATATTGTGTTCTATTGTATTATATTCTATTGTATTATATTATATTCTCTTATATTCTATTGTATTATACTGTATTCTATTCTGTTGTATCCTATTGTATTATATTGTATTCTATTCTGTTGTATCCTATTGTATTGTATTGTATTCTATTCTGTTGTATCCTATTGTATTGTATTCTATTCTGTTGTATCCTATTGTATTGTATTCTTTTGTATTCTATTGAATTATGTTCTGTTGTATTCTATTGTATTGTATTATCTTATCTTATATTCTGTTGTATTGTATTGTATTATATTCTCTTATATTCTATTCTATTGTATTATATTCTATTCTATTGTATTTTATTATATTTTGTTATATTCTATTATATTCTGTCAAATCAAATTGTATTTGTCACATGAGCCGAATACAACAGGTTATATTCTATATTAGAAGCATACTATGTGAAAGCAAGTAGGATAACTCTGACTGTACTGTGTCCTGAGGGATAACTCTGACTGTACTGTGTCCTGAGGGATTCCTTCACTCCCTTTCAGGAATCATCCTGGTGGCTGTTAACCCATACAAGCAGCTTCACATCTATGGAGATGCAGTCCTTCAGGCGTACTCTGGACAGAACATGGGAGCTATGGATCCTCACATATTCGCTGTGGCAGAGGAGGCTTACAAACAGATGTCCAGGTAAGAATGAGGCAGACTGTCCCGGGGGGGGGGGGGGGGGATGGTTTTGTGGTAGTGATGCCATGCTCCTGGAGACAGCGGTTCAATCCTTGAGCCCCCCCCCCCCCAATCTATCCTACCGTCATACATTTCAGCCCTTTGGGCCTATCTGTCAATAGAACTTCTCCTTAAAATGAGAAGCAACTGTCCAATGTTACGCAAATGAGAAGCAACGAGTGTGACTATTCTATACATTCCTACTCAGATACATACATTTTTCTTTCTCAGGAACAATAAGAACCAGTCTGTTATAGTGAGTGGTGAGTCTGGAGCGGGCAAGACCGTGTCTGCTAGGTATGTCATGAGGTACTTCGCTATGGTCAGCAAGTCTAGCGGCAAAACACACGTGGAAGACAAAGTTCTGGCATCCAATCCAATAACTGAGGTATGTTTTTGGAATCCACGAATCCTAGCAGTGAGTCCACTTTTACATGTAAACCTCACAGTATGTCAATGAGTCATTTTTTAGGTCATCTGTGGATTTGATAATCTGTCGATAAAGAAAAGAAAAGGCTCACAGTTCTAGCGTGACTAACGGACAGATCATGTCCAGTGTGCCACAGAGTGTACGAGGTACAGATTGGCCTCATCAGCCACCGTACTTCCCATAAATCTTAATCTACAATGTGTGTTGATTATCATTCAACTACATATGTGACCTGTGTGTTTTTTTGTTTTGTTGTTGTTGTCAGGCTATTGGAAATGCCAAGACAACCAGGAACGACAACAGCAGTCGCTTTGGGAAGTACACAGAGATCAGCTTCGACAGGAGATATCAGATCATCGGTGCCAACATGAGGACGTATCTCATGGAGAAATCTAGAGTGGTTTCCCAGGTCATACGTCACATACTTGATTCTCTGATTATATGTGGTCTATAACGTAGGGCGTGTTGTTAGCTACCATATAGTTGGGTCATGGTTGAAATCATGAAGGCTTCAGGGAATCATTCTAGATTCCAGATCCTTTTGTGTTGTCTTGCCATCTCCTTGCCATGACAACGACAATAGGAGTCAAGACAACACGAACAGATCTGGGACCAGGCCATCATACAGTAATACTACATTTTACTTTTCAGTCAGAGAACGAGAGAAACTACCACATCTTCTACCAGATGTGTGCCTGTGCAGAGCAGTCTGAGTTCAAGAGCCTGAGATTGTGTGAGTTTTCGTTTAACCATTCTTTTCTAATTGAGGGTTAGTCCTGTGTAGTGCCTGGAGAAGGAAGGAACAGTCCACTTTTACTGTATTTTTTAAATTTGTATTTATTTTTTATTTCACCTTTATTTAACCAGGTAGGCTAGTTGAGAACAAGTTCTCATTTGCAACTGCGACCTGGCCAAGATAAAGCATAGCAGTGTACACGATAGGCGCATCACACAACCACAAATAGTCCACGAATGTTACCATCTTATTTATTTAATCTTTATTGAACCAGGCGAGTCAGTTAAGGAGAAATTCTTATTGTGTGTGTCTAGTGAGTGCAGATGAGTTCAGGTACACCTGCATGGGCGGGGAGACGGGTATCGAGGGGGTGGACGACAGGAAAGACATGGAAGAGACACGCAGGACCTTCTCGCTGTTGGGTAAGAGTCATCACTTTGTTCATCACTCTTTAGGTCAACATACTGCTGTGTGAAGCAAGTTCAAGTTTTATTTTATTAGACGTATGTATACACAGTGGTGTTATTTACATTTACAGACAGCCAGGGGCTCCAACACTCAGACATAATCTATAAACGAAGCACTTGTGTTTAGTGAGTCTGCCAGATCAGAGGCAGTAGGGATGACCAGGGATGTTCTCTTGATACGTGTGTGAATTGGACCATTTTCCTGTCCAGCTAAACATTCAAAATGTAACGAGTACTTTTGGGGTGTCAGCGAAAATGTACGGAGTAAAAAGTACATGATTTTCTTTAGGAATGTAGTGAAGTAAAAAAGTTTAAAACAAATATAAATAGTA